>NC_061457.1:1212121-1515151 GCF_022581195.2 Helicoverpa zea
ACAATAAAGGACTGTCTACAGTTTCTCGAAGGTTGCGAGACATACGGGCGGCGAGTGAGTACTGTTATCGAGAACCCATTTCAAGAAGAAGACGCCCACACTAAGGCTAAGCAGACAGTGACGTATGAAGCGAGACTGTTACGTTACATGTTTTATAAGCTTAAGAATATCGATGACTCTGTCACTATAAATAAGTACGAAGATTTAAAATAAATTCTTACCTGGAGGTATCGGTTTTTTATCCTTGCCTGGCTTTCTTGCGTCCCTATGTTTTAACACGAATGTCCTTTCTTGTCCTAAGGATATATGTAGATGCGATGGGGCTGGTAGGATCTAACTCCGGTTCGTTATCTCTGTGTTCGCCCATGTGATCATTCCCGTTTCTGTATCTATGTTTGGATTATTAAGATAACATGACATTATTCGAAACAATCGTAACATCAATTTTATAGCAGAAGGCAATGCTGGAGTGTGGGCAACAGGTCGGTTATACTTTTGAAGTTCTTGGAAAACCTAATTTCTTATCTTAGTAACGAATCGTTGCCCTTTATGTTAAACATACAAATTATGACAGGGATTACGTGAATTATTAAAATAGATAAGTAATCTGATGACGCCTCTTCCGACCACGTCAGTAAACGTCTTTTGTTCTATCGTTACTAGGCACACTATGTGGACCATTATCAAGAGTAGGTAATGTTCTTAAGCCTTCGAGAGTTATGTTGCGTTACCTCGACCCCCGTGCATTAATTTTAACCGGCTTCAAAAAAAGGAGGAGGTTCTCAAGTCGGTGGCACAATATCACAGTCCACATACTTGCAGACGACGTCTTCAAGAGCCATGTCTCTTTGTATAGAAATGGTTGGCTACGTAAAACTTACTTGTTTACCAAAACGAAGTCATATTCAATTCCTTTAAGGGCTGTGAGGAAGTCTCGCAAAGCCAGAACGGGTGCGGGCCACGGAAGGGCTGGAACAGTGACACCGGAGTATGTATATGTGATCCCAGGGTCCCCGTAAGCAACTTGTTGTCGTGGCAAAGGGTATACCTTGCCAAAAACTCTAAAAACAGAAGGTCTCATACTGATCTGCACATATCTGCTATGGATAATTCAATTTTTTTAAAGTATATCGTTTAGTGGTTGTGAAATATTTATATACCTCTAGATCATCCATATAAATGTAAGTATATCAATGCTTTAGATCGGGTACCTACATAAATATTTGGAGCATTACGCATATCGACAGAGAGCATCAAACGATATGTCGCAGTCGGTCAAACTGCAAGCCCCAAGTAAAAGGTGCCTTTACCTAAATGTTTCTCATCAGTATAAATAATTTTAAGTGTGTCCTACGTACTTTATTCGAGATAACTCTCCAGTAAAATATTCCAAGTTGCTTTCGAGTTCCCGTAATAAATCACTCGCAATAGCACGGGGAATAGGTACAGCATATTCTAAATCAAGTCCCTCCTGTTTAATGGATTTCCAATTCACTACATTCACGTCGATTCCTTTTAGTTTTTCCATCTCTACAACAATAATTTAGTTGAGTAGTTTATAGTGCAAAAAACAGGGCAACACTCGTTCTACATGTTTTTTGTTGACTTTCTAGTCTTTGGTTCATATTTGTTTACAAATTGTTGTGTTGAGGTTACGGTTGTGGTGCGGAGCCTAGAACAAAATGTGAAGGAACTAATAATAGAACAAAGATGTACTGAAGGATAATTTTGTAGTTACTCACCAAGATATAATAAATAAATCCACAACAGACAGTTTCTTATTTGACACTGACAGTCTACTCGTTGATATTTGAGGTTATAACTACGATGTTGCCATATATATTTAATTAACATCTTAAAATAGTGGCAGAAATGCATATGTATTCTGAGGGTACTTGGAAAAAATACAAAATAAATATACTTGATAAAAAATAAAAATAATTTTACTCTCAAAATATATAACATCCAAAAGCAAAACATCTACAAAATCATGCGCTCAATAACGGCGGTCTGGGCAAGCTGAGTCTGGCTGTAGTACTGGTTAACATATTTCTATTATTCTGCAAGAACTTTTGAAACGCTTCTGAGCCCGTTAAGAAACCTTGTCCTGTTGTTGGATAATCCATACCACCAAAGCGAGCTTTCAGACGTTGAGATCTTGCTCTACCGTCATTTAGAATAGTTCTTGAACTGAAAATGATAAACATGAAAGTAGATAATATTTCTAAAACGTTTTCCCGGGAAACGTAACGAAAACAAAACATACTTTTTGAAATCCAATAAACAGTCCTTGTCGTAATAAACAGAATACTGTCTAATTCTTCTGATGGTATCACCATCGTCTAAGTCTGACTCGTAATCATATTCGTACAACTTTTCTATCAGACCATCTTTATCTTTGACAGTCCAAACATATTCCCCTGGCAGGCCCTTCAGTTTGGGAGCGTCCGTTACCAAGGGCACCAGGATATCGTCTTGGACGATTTCGGCAAACCGCGGGTTGGCACATGGAGGCCAACTGGTAGAGCTAGCTTTAGCGTCGAGGCTCTCGGTTAGCTGCCAGTTGGAATCGGTGTCCACAGCCCGTGATCGAGACTTGTTCTTGAACTTCTGAATCTCTGCGCCTATATCTGAATTTAACAAGTTATCGGTCGTCCTTACAATAAATCGACTGCAAAATGCTTTGAGTTGATTGTTTTTGGATTTGTACACTTCGTTCATCAGCTCCAACAAATTTTTCTCGACTTCCTCCTTTTCTTTCATGAGTTTCTTAATCCGAGATTTTAGAAATGAGTTTTCTTGATGAGTGACTAAATATAATTGTTGGAAACTAACATATCTCGACCTATTTTCTTTTATTAGCTTCTGTGTGTTTTCAATGTGCCTCACGAGTCTGTTTTTGGCCATATTCTCCAACTCATATTGCATTCTAATATTTTTGTTTTCATGGATAGCTGAGATTAAAAGTTGACCTAAGTTTTTTCTCTCCTCGCCAATTTCCTGTAATTTTTTAAGTAGCATAATATTTATCCTTGGCTTTTCTGTTACCTTCCACATGAGCGAAGCACGTAACTTATCCCATAATCTCAACACCTCCGTGTTCATGAACACATACAATATTGTACTATATTCTAAAGACAATTCGTACAATCTGATCAGGATTAGATTTATATATTCTTGTGTCCTCTCAATAACAGCGTTTGCGTTTATTTTGGAAAATTTCTTCTTTGTGTACAGCGCAATTTCATTTTTCTTGTTGTACAGAGACACCATCAGGGCACCAGCCATAAACATGACACACGGCAGGTAGGCCGCACCGCGGTGTTTGTCGCGTATGTTCTTGAAATAAATGTCTCGCTGCAACTCCACATCGCGGACTACTGGCGTCGCATTCCTCGTCAAAACCTGGTTTAAAATCTGGTTCTGGTGGCAACCTAAAACATGTTAAGCTACAGTCATCTCGTTCAAACAACATCCCTACCTACTTTTAATCTTTATGTAAACGAGGTTTTAATTTTAGAAGATCAACTCACCCTCCCGTTTGATTGGTAAATTGCTATTGACAATTATATCAATGCAGCACATGGCTATCCACATGGCGACAGTCAAACCAAAAAGCCACTTGAATGCTATATACATTTTGAAAAACTGACGTTATTTAGGTAAAATCAAATTATTTTACATGTAATAACTTTTGACACTCCCACTGATGTTGAACCGTAAATTTATAATAGCCTATCGAAAACATAGTTTGCATTCTATAAAACTAGTGACAATGTATAATGGTGACATTTTCACGGAAAGTATTACGTTGACACTTTTATTTTTATTTTAGCAAACAGTATTTCTGTACCGAAATAGGTCAAACGCTTGAATCTATGGGCCTTTATTCATATTTTTTACAATACAAGGTAACATTAGGCCAGTTTTTTTGAAAACGGGAAAGAATTACCGTAGTTACGATATCTAGGCAGCCGCAGATGATGATCGACGGCTGCCTGCCTGTCTTTCCTGATAACCGAGTTCTTAACCGTCAACTATGGCGGAATACGTCAAGTTTTGTTTTGAGTTCCTAATACAAACGGTCTGAAAAGGTTTGAAATAACAAACGACCTAGGGTTATCTGCAGATGACTCTTTGCGCTACTTGATAGTACTTACAGCTACTTTATGCTGCCTAGCATTCTTGAATTTCATTATGCCTACCAACTTAACTCATTAGCTACAGATACTCGATGCCACAAGAGAAGTATTAACGGCACTGCGATTAATTAAGGCGTTGTTCGTTACCAGCTCCCATCCTCGCCCGCAAGTCATAAGCGCCGCGCTTGCGGTGCGGACGCCGTACGGGGTGGCCCAACGCTTGTGTAAGATGACGTTACGATACCGCTGACGCGCTACACTGCACCATCAATGCATTTGTAAATATGTACATACTTAAAATTTACTCTTTTTGAAATACCTTTTACATAAATCACGAATTCTGAATACAAAGGGCCTAATATAGAACCTTGTGGAATGCCTAGTGGCAGATGCAGGGTTTTATTAGCAATATTATTAAAAGTGTGTTAAATTGATTCTATCGTTAAATTAATTATAAGAATGATGGCATGAGGCATGAGTGCATTGCTGTGCAATTTTAGTAATTATCCTGAAATATCTACATAAACTCAATTAATATTACCCAAGGTTGCTTACCAAAAAGAAGAATTTTCTACAATGTTTTCAGATGCTCATTAAAAATCAAATATTTTGAACTCCCTTTTATTAGTTAAAAGTAAACATTCTTAATGTCCAAACAATTGCTCTAAGTATAAAAACGTTACTAATTCCTATCTTTAAATCTAAATAATTTCATTAGTTTCACTCTTATTGCTAGGCCTAGTAGTGCAAAGTTTTTTTTGTACCATTCGCTATTGTAGTTGAGGTGCAGTTTCCAATTTTTGTCTAGGAAAGCTTTGTAAAACACGCTCATTTCATCTGCGGTTAAGTTCTGTTTATCTGCTGGTATATTATTCCTCACATACTCCTCTCTTTCCTGGAATTTAAAAATAAAAACAATTTAATCAGAATACCTAATTTTCAAATCTGTCATGATACTAAAAATTATAAGCAGTTATAATAAACTGATGAACTAAATAATAAAAATAATAAACCTAATCACTTTTCCCTTTATCAATTAAGAACTTGTTTTCAAATGTATATTCTTAAAGTTATGTAACTCCTTTTCCTTATCAAGAGTAAATTTTGAAAAATAATGATGTTATGGTTAAACTTTTGACCTCAAAAAGTGACATGTGTATATTGATAAAGAATGATAGGCAAAACGGGCAGACAATTTCTGATGTGGGAGGTCAAATTATATGATTATGAGGTCAAAATGTAGCTTACGTACAAAAATAATGAAATTTTATTAATAATTAATTTCCTATTCTGTTACAGAGGAAATAGGCTATAAGTCCATGATTTCTTTAGCGAAATAATAGGCAATGTTTAAAAAAAACGCTTATGGATGGTTTCTATTTACAAACATTTTATTTTTTCAATCGATTTTAACAGTTTTGCCTTAAACCTAACTAAAAACTCTTTAAAATAATATGAACTATATAGTTCTTAAACCGAATTTGCTCAAGCTTTACCTGATTTTTGTTTGTTATCATAATGGATGTATTAACCATAATATTATGAAATAACATTAACATTACATGGTATTTGTAAGCAAATAACGTCCACACGACTCTGGCAAGCATGTACACAACTGGTTCAAATAAATACCTGATAAAATCTGGAATTGTGTTTCTCCCAAAATTTCTGGTTCCAATCCTGTACCTCTGTTCTCATTTCTCGATATCTTTTTTCTAATTCTGTTTCGTTGGGTGGTATTCTAAATATGACTCGCCTGAGATTGGACACAGGATCAGGGGGCCCTACCATATCGGTGCTGATTCTCCTCGGATTTGGAGGCTGAATAGACTTTGTTTCCTGCGTGGTACTCGCATTTCTCGGCACTAGTAGGTAGCGTTTGTGCCTTTGTAACTTAACAACTCTATTCGATATCATCTTTTTTTTTATATATTTATTGAATTGCGTATTATCACATTTTATGAACACTCCAAAGTGGAAACAAACCAACAACAGAGCCAGTGTTCCAAAATCCAAATATATTCGTCGCGGAGTCTGTCAAATTGACAAAGTCAAAATCAGCTGTAAGTAGTGTTGCCAACATCATTTTAACGAATCCCTCAGATTAATGAAGAACTCCACGATACGTAGATCTAGAAGAATTTATTTTTTCAAATCTGACTCGAAAATAAAACAATATACTTATTTATGAAAGAAAGTACATAAACGAAGGATTACATTTAAACAAAGGAGTACATAAGGAAGTGTAAGGAAGTTCAGGAGTTTACTCTAAGAGAGTATAAAACGGTCTCTCTGCGGTAGTGGCTACGTCTGACCAAATTCGTCACAAGTAAATTAGCGTGCTCACATGGCATGGCCACTACGGTAAATTCGAAACTGCCCGCAAAACAAGTTAAACTCGTTCAATACTGCAGACTCCACCAAGAAGTTTAAATTGTATAATAGATGCAGTAACTAAAGAGGTCCTAAGCTGTCTCTATAACGATACCGCGTTTCGTTTTGACCAATCAAAAGATTGAATAACGTATTTTCAAAAAAGTTGTGCAGCAATGCAACGACTGCTATAATGTTCCACATAAACTGACATTTGTAATGTGTTGAACAACCCAAAATTCAAAATTCTTTGTGATTTGCATCAATTCCATGTTTCCCTGACACGTCGAAATTTACAGTTGTTCTATTATGTAAAAGCCGAAATGCTCACAATATTCAAAAAAGTACTATTTACTGTACTATTTTGATAATTTGATATAACGTTATGGGAAAAATAGACCCTAACGACAAAAGTACAGTGACAACTTTGCGTATGTGTTTTGCCGATGCCGGAGTAAAAGGAGGTAATTTAATTATAACTTTAAAAAACATACGTACAACACGCTTTAATTTTGCGATCATGAAGTTCCTATCTTCCGGCTCCATCATCAAATCAGTTCAACAGTACCATATTCTAGTAGTCTTATCAGACTTACTACACTACTTACTACACTCTGTTGCCGATTTTCAAGACGCTACGATCTTTGGAAGATTTTTTGATGATTTCACTATTGGTCTGATTTGAAAAAAATATCCGGGTTCGTTCAGAAATTCCCATTGGATGTGGGTGAAACCGCTGGCAGAAGCTAGTGACCTTATATATAAATCCCACCCAAAACAAAAATGTGAAAGACTGCCAAGTTCGATAATATGGGAATGCTTCGCCTATAAAAGAAGTGAGATCTGAATAAGTACCAAGTTCCATACACATACCTCAGTTAAAAATAGTTACTTTTTAATTATGTTACTTGGCAAGTTTTCACACACCTTGTTATAAACCTACTAAACGCAATGAATCAAGTATTTAATTTTCTATTAAAACTTGCCAAGTAACATCATTAAAAAGTAACTATTTTTAACTGAGGTATGTGTATGGAACTTGGTACTTATTCAGATCTCACTTCTTTTATAGGCGAAGCATTCCCATATTATCGAACTTGGCAGTCTTTCACATTTTTGTTTTGGGTGGGATTTCATTTATTTTTGTAAGGTTGTTTATTTTATTTTTTTCTTTTGATTAAGTTAGTTAAGGAAATGTCTCATTTATACTATCTTTCAGATTTTTGAATATGCACTATGCTTCTTACAAAGAAATGAACTAGATTAACTAAATGGACTAGATTTACCAACTGACTGACATGACATGTTGTCATATATTATGTTCGTGGATAAAAGTTACACATTCGTTGTTTTCGAAAGTGACTCACACTTGGCCGTTTTCAGATTTTTACTTTACTTTGACTAAATACAAACCTTTGTAACGAATTTCAGATCGGTAGGACCATTCGAAGATATATTATATCAATATAGATAAATTTAGTTCGTTTTAGTTCCTTAGCGGTATAAATTTACACCGGGTATAAAGGAGATCATTCAAGTCTCGAACATTTTGTACCCAAAAATGAAAGTGCCGGCCAGAGAAAACAAATAGTAGATTCTCGTAGAGAATAATGCCCTGAAGATTTTTTACTATTACAAGAATCGCCTACAATTAACCCCCAGGCTGCTACTGGACTTTGAAAGTACAAAAAAATCCCACAATGTTTGAACATCACATTACGGCCCCAAACTGGAGGAGGCAGGCGCTGCTTTCAAGCAACTCCTGGCCAACCTGAGAGGCCCAAAACCTTTTTTTTTTTTTCTTTAATGGGAAATCATCAAATGAACCCTCCCGCTATAGGTTAGCAGCGTGAATGGGAGGCTCTTACTGACTAAAACCCATCATGTTCCTTCTTAAACCCTTTATGTACCAGGGCCATGGTATGTAAATCTTTCGAACAATCCCGCAGCCCCGGCAGGCCTTGGCCCTGGAGGGCCCTGCTGGGGTTTTGCTGACGCCAGAGTAAAAATATCGCAGATTCTGAACGAGAATAATATCCTGAAGATTTTTTACTTTTAAAAGGAATGTCTTCGTTTAACCCTTAGACTGCTATTTGAGTTTAAAATGTGCGTACCTTGAATAAAAAACCGAAAAGTAATTCCAGTAATCGAACCGAAGTGAATGAAAAGTATTTTTTCCCGTACTTAATTTAACTGACCGACCATCTACGATTACTCCCCCTGTTACACCGATGAGGCTCTTACTGATTTAAACCCATATACCCAAACCAGCGGTAACTCTTTCGGACAATCCCACACCCCGGCAGGTTTTGGCCATGGTGGGCCCCACTGGTGTTTTTGCTGACTCTCTGAGGAAGGTATTGAACAACGCTCGCCGCCGACACGGGCCTTTTGTCTCCAAAGAGGCGGAGGGACGATGAGAGAGCCACCCGAAACTCACCGCCCACAGACCCACGCCTACGGGGGCCAGGAGTCGTTCGAAATCCGACGTCCGTGGTATCTTCCACGTCCACCGCAGCGGCTGGGATGAGAGGCGCGAGCTCTCAGTTGTTCTACCGCCTCTAGCATAAATGATCCTCAAAAGGAGACGATAGCATCCCATTCCCACCTAGCCCTATAGTTTCGGGTGGCTCATTGTTCCTCTGTCTACTTGGAAACAACCACCTTGGGCCCTGCAGCAAACCCTGCTGGAGCTGCGGGATTGTCCGAAAGAGTTACCGCAGCCCTGATTCATGGTCAGAAGGAACATGATGGGTTGCAATCAGTAAGTCTCCTCGGTGTTGCATAGGGAGGGGGTAATCGTAGACATTCAGTTATTTAATAATAAAAAAAATACTATAGACGTTATTTCTCGTAACATTCCAGTATATATTTTTTTTTTCACGGTACGCACACTTTAAACTCAAATAGCAGTCTAAGGGTTAAACGAAGACGTTCCTTATAAAATTAAAAAATCTTCAGGATATTATTCTCGTTGAGAATCTGCGATATTTTTACTCTGGCGTCAGCAAAACCCCAGCAGGGCCCTCCAGGGCCAAGGCCTGCCGGGGCTGCGGGATTGTTCGAAAGAGTTACCGTGGCCCTGGTATATAAAGTAGTAGTAAGAGTCTCACAGTCCCTCACGCTGCTAACCTACAGCGGTAGGGGTCATTTGATGATTTCCCATCAAAGAAAAAAAAAGAAGAAAGCGTTTGAGCCCCCCAGGTTGGGCAGGAATTGCTTGAAGGTAGCGCCTGCCTCCTCCAGTTTGGGGCCGTAATGTGATGTTCAAACATTGTGGGATTTTTTTGTACTTTCAAAGTCCAGTAGCAGCCTGGGGGTTAATTGTAGACGATTCTTGTAATAGTAAAAAATCTTCAGGGCATTATTCTCTACGAGAATCTACAATTTTTTTACTCTGGCCGGCACTTTCAGTTTTGGGTACGAAATGAATGATCTCCTTTACACCTTCATTATTTTGAAACCGACTCATACTTGGCCATTTTCAGATTTTTCCCTTTACCTTGACATAAAGACCTACCTCCATGCCAAATTTCAAGTCAATACGACCATTGGAAGTGGTCTAGGTTTTTGATGAGTGAGTCAGTCAGTCAGTCAGTGAGTGTATAGTAAAAATAGCGATTTTCTGACGTCAATATCTCAAGACCTACAATAGGTATATTAATGAAATTTTGTATTTTAGATAAGTGAGGGGGTCTCAACAGATACTAGAAATTTGATATGCGTAAATAAAATAGATTTTGAGTTATAGGGGGGTCGAATTTGGCCCGAAATGGTTCGTGTAATATAACCCACGGCCGGTGTGTCGCTTTTTTTGCTCGAACTTGGCGGACACACTGCCGTGTGTCTAGATTGTGTGATCTCTGGCAGATAATCTTATAGGTCATCCTAGCCGATTATCATCGTTATGTACATATGTAGTTTTTTTATAAAGGACCTCGTATAAAATTATGTATAAATCTGCTAAATAATGCAGTACATGTCATTTATTTAAAAAGAAATAAAAACATCTGACCTTTGAATCTGTAATTCATAGGATATCGTCCGATAATTTATTTAAACATTAACACGATGTTACAGGTGCGGGTGCCCTCATCGGTACTTTGGCTTCAATGTTTTTCATGGCTCGAAAGCGATGGCCTATCATAGTTGGCTTAGGTATCGGCATGGGATTTTCATGGGCCAACTGCCAGTAAGCAATAAATCTAATTAAATACAATAATTTATTTCCGTTGATGTTGTTAAGTTCGAGTAGTCAATACCTAATATATTAGATTAGAAGTAGGTAACTTTTTGTTAACTTTGTAGGTATCTCATTGTAAGTTTATGTAGTCTATGTAGCAAGTATGTAGGTAGCCTATAGTCGCACCTAATCGGATTCAATATGACACGATTACGTCTGGAAGATTTTACTTTCAGTCTATTTATTTTTTATGAATCCTCTTTTCTTAATTTAGAGCGTTCTTCCTCTTTTTGAACTTCTGTAAATGTAGGTGAAATAAGTATACAAAATAATGTTCAAACCAATGTAAACTAGATGACCTAGCCACTGACTGCTAACTACAGTCGGAAAGTCCGACAACAAGCCTTATCAAGGTGTATCGTGTTGCCCAGGCCATCTGAAATTAAGTCAGGCAGTCGCTCCATGCAAAACTTGCTTAGCTGTATTCGGTTAGACTAGAAGCCGTTGCCGATATAGTTGGGTAGAGGCTAGTCATGATTGACTTATCTTTGATCACATTGATACCAGAGCCGCAGGTGAATGTGAAAGGGTAAAACTGTTATTTTTAAGTTCATTTAAACGTACTTGTGTTTTAAAATTATCATAAAACTTTATTTATCATGCGTAGGTACATTATAAGTGAATTCTCTTTATAAGAATGGCCACCTATTATAGTTATCGGCACGGATATTGAGCTCTCGGCGGAAGAGTGAGGATCGTTTTGCGCACTGTACACATAAGGCAATAAATCGCTTCTGCGTAGGTGAAGGTCAGGGCTCAATATCCGTGCCGATAACTGTACTAGAAACTCTGTACATTTTTGAATTTTCTGCTTTGGTAATATTACATACCGGTGACAGCATGATAGAACCATAGACATAATATTAGTAAACAGGACTGCGCATATAAACCCAAAAAACGAGCCGAGTGAAACAGTTAGTACGGAGGCTGTTTGTCCCTTTCTAATAGGGTGACTATGAGATTAAGCTATGTGAGATAAATCCGAATTTTGCTAAGATTATTAAACGCAGATTGGTATTGAAGTTTTAACTTACGCAGTTTGTGACCTTAAGATACTTATAAAGGCTTTTAATAATTAGCGGGAATTAGCAGTATAAAAGCAGGAAGATTCGAAGTGAAGACTGTTTTTTTTGTATTTCTACTTCATATATAAACTGCTGAGCCATTTATGTCGCCTTTCTTCATTTTTTGGGAAGCTATAACAATAGTACAACAGTTTTAAAATCCATCACCCATATTTTCACTCATTACAAGAATTCATGGGCACCCTAGTTGTTTGGTTTACGAAAATGTTATTATTAGCTAACCTGTGGAACGATATATTGCAACCACCATAGGATTCACTTTTACAAGTATAAACACAACACTTTTTCACCATTTATAGTTCGGCCATTCAGAGAATGCGTTCCTGACACGTCGCGATTGAACTGACGACGTAACTACATTCATTGATTATTGATATAATAATGTTGTTTTAATGCTCCTCAATTGTTAAAACGGTAAACAACCAGCAAAAATATTTTTATCGTAACTGCAACGCCATTGCAAAGTTACGTCGTCAGTTCAATCGCGACGTGTCAGGAACGCATTCTCTGAATGGCCGAACTATAAATAGTTTAAATTGATTTAATACAAAAAATATAAACAAAATTTTAAATGCTGATTACGCGCCAAGAATGTTCAGGGTTACCGCTAGAAAAAAAAAAAATATGTTGTTTATGTTTTAAGAATAATAATTTATATAAATAATTTATTCGTATAATAAATTAATGCGATTTTTATTAATTTGTTAACTTACAATTGTTAAAATAAGATAAAAATATATGTGATTCAATTGTTTTTTTGGCAAGACAAAACTGTTGACCACAACATTTTTTTATGCTGGCAAGGTGTTAGAAAGAGACAAACAGCCTCCGTTCTAACTATCCCTCTCGGCTCGGATTTGCCTCTGTGTATTATGCAACAAATTTAGTACCTTATTGCGTTGGAATAGAGTTCATTTTCGTAAATATGTATTTTGAGCGTGCGCAATCTTGTTTATTATATTACATCTATGGATAGAACTGACATAACTGATTACTGAATCATGACAGTGACAATGACATCTGCGACGTTGTCATTAATTTCCGACCATTTTCCGTGTGCTATAAATTTTCACAGCCGAATTATGTAAAAGCCACAAAAATTGCAATAAATTATCTTTTTTCGGTGAATGTTACAAAAAGCGAGAGCCAAACCATAAGCACTTTTTAAGTATTTGGAATCGCGGTAAAATCTGTGCAAAGTAACTACACAATGGCCAAAGACCCTGCAGCGGCGAAAAGTCCCGAAGATGAATACAGGAGGAAATTGGACATGTGCATCACTGATACCATCGTAAAAGGAGGTGAATTATGTTCTTTGTGAATTAAATTTTGTTGCTATTATAATGTTTGCCGTCGACATCACACTCGACCAGCCATCCGTCGTGAAGGTCGTCAGAGATTATTTTTATGATCGTCGAATTGAAGAATAAGGCTGGAGGGACAGTGAATTAAATCACAAGTGCTTACATTTCCCTTTCATAATTTCTGGCAGTCGATAAGAAACAAATCACATACTTAATGCATCTTATCATCTTGAAAATAATGTGATCACATTCTTATCAGAATAAAAAATGGTTTTCTTTATAGATGGGTTGTTTCTATACTGAAGATGTGTTTGGTGTTACAGGTGGTGGAGTCCTGCTTGGTTCTTTGGTATCAATGTTACTAATTAAAAGAAGGTGGCCAATCACAACAGGATTAGGCGTAGGCATGGGTATTGCATTTGCCAACTGTCAGTTCGCTCTAAATCCTGAAAAAGATGGTTTATAAACATTAGCATGTAGGGTCTACAGTTGTCAGGTAGGTAGCATTGTACTTAGAAATGTTATATGTGTCTACTGTTTCCTGCATTTACTCAAATAGAATCGAGTCATAGTAATTGTCATATAGATTATGTAGTTATATTAAAGCTACTACACTATTGTATCCAAATAATCTCAAAATATTTTAAATTCTCTATGTGATTGCATTACAAAATAACTAAATATGTGAACAATTGAATTACAGATGGACGTGGTGTACAAGACGATCACATGAATGAAATAAGGTATGGTTGCTGCTTTGTTTGAATGTAAATTTTTTACTTAAAAAATTAAAATAATGTTATAACAACAAAACTAGTATTTAAGTAGTATACCTTTTGTATCATGAATTATTTTTTGTTTCAGCCGTGAAATGCGTACAACAAAGGCTTACTGAGATTGGTAGCAAGTTGAGTACTTATTTCAACCACTTGCTTTGTACCACAATCACCTGACAACTACATAGACTGGATAATTATATGAAATAGATGCAGTTAATTTATTCAGCAGTTTTATTCATTTGGAATGACCTTTTTAATCAAGTTCTTGCACACCAATACCAGAAATCTACCAAAGGGCCATCATACAAAGCCATGGAAACATAAAAACCTTCAAGAAAAGAATGCTACTTTTTGTAAAGCCTGTCCATACGGCGAGTGTCCATGAACAGCAATAATAGAATCGCTCCATTTCCTCGTATCACATAAAAAATGTTCTAGTCCACACTGGTCCAATCAGAAAAATATTTCAGCTATATATTTATCTAAAAATTGCAAAAGCTGGCGAAATTAATAAAAAAATATACTTACGCAACGAACTCTACGAAAACAGATTTTCACAAAAATCATCTGTATATTGGAAGAATTTTCCCTAATTGAATGTTCAAAAAAATTTAATGGCATTTGTTTTAATGTCTTCAAGTATGTTTAAGTTCTTACAATGCATCATTTGAAGTGTTACAAAGTATGGTATTCATTGTTATGCAAATATACGCGTTATTCAATACAAGTATTTAATTCAGTATTAAATAGCCCTTTACATAATTTGATTCTATTCAATATCTTACGATAGTTGTTGTATTATGAAAATGTTAAAATGTTTTCACGCCAGAACTTCTGAACCGCACTGAGCATGACAATCAGGGTCAATTCCCACTGAAAGAGCAGCGGCCGGCAGCGGCCGTAATTGCAAGGGATTGAGCGCGAGCGCGGCGGGCCGCGCGGCGCCGCACCGCGCCGCGCTCTTACATTTTCCGTGCTCTTACGGCCGCTGCTCTTTCAGTGGGAATTGACCCTAAGTCTTACCAAGGGCTATTGGGTTGCCCAGGCAACTGGGTCAACTGGGCATATCGGCAGTTGATCCGTGTATTAATCTGGCTGATACTCAGACCACGAAGTATCGAGCTATACTGGTGTTCTTTGCAAAATAAACGATTTGATTTGAAGACGACGCCAACATAGGACAAGGCTAGGCAGATAATGATTTCCATTTGCTACACTTTACCAACGTTAAACATATGTGTAAACTAGCCGTTTTGCCGCGGTTTCACCCGCGTCCCGTGGGAGCTACTGCCCGCACCGGGATAAAATATAGCCTATGTTACTCGCAGATAATATAGCTTTCTAATGGTGAAAGAATATTTAAAATCGGTCCAGTAGTTTTTGAGTTTATCCATTACAACCAAACAAACAAACAAAGTTTTCCTCTTTATAATATTAGTATAGAAGTATAGATAAGATCATTTCTGGAAACTGAAATGAAACAATAAAATAAAGAACAATATTTTATTCATTTATTGTACAAATCGATACTGGAATTAAGATAAAGGATAGATTTAGTGTATCTTAACAATAAAAATAATTTAAATACAACAATAATTATAGTTTAGTATGAATAGACAAGCTTTACTAACAACCCATATACAGACACCCAACGTGGTGTTAATTATATAACTATAAAACATGGCAACACAGGTTAAACAGCGGTTGAGACTCGTGGTACGCGAATGCAAAGTCGAAGCTTAGCATAATCAACCTTATATTCATTGTGTAAAGTTCAAATTCGGTAGTCTCTTATAGGAAATATTTGCTCTTTATTATGACAATTTGAGGTACAACTTGGCATACCTAATGCGAAATACGGGGTATATTGACGACTAGATTCGTCTCCGCGTCATTAGAACGAAATCTTATTATATGAGAGAAATAAAGCAAGATCGGTCAAGTAAAAATTTAACAAGTGCAATCATAACAACAATGAATGCCTAAATACAAATGAATTTAAAGTTGAAATAACATGGAATATGGAATCAACGTTATTGCTCCACTTTTAACACTTTTTGGTGCAATATTGATCGATATTCGATATAAATTGATGTTGCATATATGAAACAAGCAACAAACGGTTACGTCTTCAAAGCCAGTCCAATAAACAACATCAAACAGATACAATGTTAACATTCACATAATTACACAGTGTGTTAGATTTATACAATTTGTCTTTTCATTTATCAAACAATTTCATTTAGTGAAAAATGCACTTTATTTTACCACCATTAGGGATCAAAACCAAGAGATTACTTAACTAATAAATTGTCATGCTCAAACAAGTACAGATGAAGATAGAACATTAATAGATATACTCAAATTACTTAACTGTTAACGTAGTCATAGTCAAAATACATTAGTATACGAACACGGGCAACGGACAGAAATACGCAATCATTTAAATAGACATAATTATTTTATACATATCGACACATTATTATATCATTCCGATTTGAACACAAGATTGTAAATACCTTACGAAATAAAATACTCTTTCGACCGCAACTGGCGTTCAATATATTAATAACTATGGCGACATCCGACAACTATAATATTTAGCTAAATTATAAAATAACATTTGGTAATATATTTGACTAGTATAACTTTCGGGACAACCGATTTCACTCGCAGGAACATAAACAAGATTTAAATTGAAATATAAACAAGTTAAGACTACAATAACTATCTGAACACTAATACAATATAGCGATTTGTCTAGCAATTCCCAAAAATAAGAAGTTTGTTTCTTAGACCAAGTTTTGTATGCAAAAACACTAACCACCTTATTATAAAACGTGGTCCAAAGAAACTACCGGCTTTAGCTCCACGTATAAATCATTATCTCGAACAAAGTTGAAGCTCTACACCTAGTACTAAACCCAGTACTTTTTAAAACCACGTTTTATAATAAGGTGATAGGTATCGTTTATTGAGCTGCACCGTAGATGCGCAAAAAAATTTAGCTCTCAACTCCGAAGACTTGCTTGGGTACTTCTATTTTGTATGCAAAGTTGCATACCTGTGTATGTAAAATAATAATAAAACGTATGATTAAAATATTTGGCAGTGTGGATTTACAGAGGAATTATAATAAAAAAAAAAGATATTTTAGTTAAGAGTCTACAATCTAACTTGTTCACAGCATACCAACACTTGGTCTAAGAAAGATTTTTAAAATGTAATTTAAATTACGAAGACCTCGATTCCCTGCATTATAATAATATTGTTCTCTAGCTCTCAACATGCGATATTATGAAGCTCAATCAAACGTTACTAGGTAGAATGTATAAAGATTTAAAAACGTGTAAAGTAGCGATTACGTGTCGCCATAGATACCGATTTCTATTGCTATCTTTCAATGTTTGGTCCACGTTCTTTCACCTTTAAACAGGATTCTGGGAAGTTGATTGTATAGTAGAAATCTAAAGAACCTTTTGTAGTATAATTTTACTTATTGCGGCGTCACTCAAAAACTAATAAAAATAAGGCGCTATATCGTATACAGGCATAACAACCACTGCTCCAGTTGATACGCTACTGATTTCTGAATGCGACAGTTATAAACTTGTATCGGTTACAATAGCAATAGAGATCGCAGTAAGGCGACACGTAATGACACAGTGTTTATCATTAACGAGGTGCAGTGCCGTAATACTGTCCTTACTTTATTGTACTCTAGACTAGTTATTGTGATATCGTGAAGACAAACTGCTAATTTACAGCTAGATTCATTTATTTATATAAAAGTGTTAATATTTGTTTGGTTTTTTATACTGTTTCTTTAAACGGGGACTGGCGTTATTTAAGTCATGTAAGTTGTATCAGGTTTCATGCAAAAATGTTTTATAATCATTAAAAACAAACATACATACTTACATAAACTTCCCATATCGAATTTAAATAAAATAATAAGACGACTCATAAAAAAATCCTTCAACATAAAAAGTTAATAACCTAACACCGGTCCCCGTACGTTCAAAAATCAACACCTGAGCTAAAACTAATCTAACACCTATATAGTAGGGATTCAGTTCGCCTACTTACCCAACATAGGCACTAATACAATTTGGCCTAGACTTTGAACACACTTCATCATAACAAGAGCTATGTTTGGACCATTATGACGTCATCAGAAACCTATTGTAAGAATACCTAGGGTAAACATCAGTACTTTATTGTAAGACGATAATTAATAGGCTTTATCAGTATAAAGTTGGTGAATGACTTGACAATCATTCGATCAGTAAAAGATGAAACATTTCAGGTATCGATCGGTAAAATGATACATTTTCATCGAGTGTTCGTTAAACCGATTTTCAGACGAGCCCTTATCAATAGAAGTGTTCCCAAAGCGATTGATCAGTATTACATTTTGTTCGTGAGAACGAGTGTATCGTTCAACGAGGTTACCACGTCACGAGAAAGCAAGATAACCCAACAATATCCAGTCATTTTCAACTGTCCGAGTCATACTAGCCATCAAAGTACGCTTCGGAACAGTCGTCGCTCTAGCCATGGGTATCAGCTCTAAGGCAAACCGTTACGAATAACTATCACACTTATTTATAATCTATGGTCGAAAACGGCAATAACCGGGCAGTATATTTTCTTAACAACGACCAAATAAATACGAGAAATCATTTTTATTAACACAAGTGTTTGAAATAACCGTTGAAACGTTACTGGGAATAAGTTCTTTATTTGCAACAAAAAATCTTTAAAACATTTAAGTCTATGGAAAACAACATCAACTTTTAAAAAAGGAAGCCCACATGGATTTTTTGAACAATAAATTAATTTAAACATTATAAGATTTGTGACATTTCAATAACACCTGAGTAGCAGTACCAACCTTATAAAAAACCATTTGTTTTCAAATTCCCAGTGACGGCTAACGGTGTCCATGCACAGACGAAACAAAACTGAGTGGTTCAGTGGCTCGTGGCTCACTTGGTGGTCATGTCGGGCCAGTAGTTGATGTAGTAGCGGTGAGTGCTGCCCTCGAACAAACGGTCCAGCCAGTTCTCCAGACCGTCTAGAAGATTCTCTGTGGAATAGAGATGGGAGAGAGTTTAGAAAGGGAAAATAAGAGTAGGACTCGGCGTCCTCTTAGCTGATTATCGGCTACGGCGGCTGATCTCATAATTTTGAACATCTGCATTAGGGCCGATACACGTGTACTCTTTCTTCATTCATAGCCCGATAGGACGGAAATCCGACACGACCGGAGAGAGATCAGTCGCAGGACCAACATTAAGAACAATATACGTCAATCGAGGGTCGGGATTGTCATAAAATTTTATAAGAAAGCGATGCTCCATAACCTTGAAAACACATGTGTTTGTGTGTGTGTGTGTGTGTGTGTCGTGTGGTGTGATGTGTGTGTGTGTATGTATATGGCGTGTCTCTCTGTGTGTGGTGTGTATATTTGTGTGTGCATATACCTTGCATGAGCACGGGCGGGTCGGGCGCGTCGTCGCTGGAGGAGTCGGGCTCGGTGTGGAAGCCGATGAAGGCGCCCGCCTCCGGGTCCCGCGCGCCGCCGCCCAGCGTGCGGGTCATGCGGCTCATGCGCTGTAATATGACATACAAACATTGCAAAAAAAGTCAAATATCGTGACAGGTATGAGTACGACACTGGAGCGATGCCGCAATTAAGCGGGTAAACGTGTGCACGCGAACTGCATACCTGTTGAAATCTTAAACGACACCAGTTTAGTTCGGTGCGCAGCCATGATCGATTGGATTTATAATCGATCAATTCGCGATCGGTTCTGAAGAGATAACGTATGTATATTCTGAAATGATAATGTGTAGTATAGACGAGTACTGACCTTGTGCGGCTTGGTGCACTCGGGATGCTTGGCGTGGTAGATGCAGAAGTACTTGCGGTGCGGGTTGAGCGCCAGCACGGTGCCGACGCAGTTGCGCGCGTTGAGGCGCAGCTCGGCGCCGCCCAGCGACAGCTGCAGCACGCGCGCGAACCAGCCCGCGTGCCGCGACACGCACAGGTACGCGAACACTAGCGTCTTGTTCCTACAGTCATACACGTGTATAAACCAATTATCCGGAAATTACTTGTAACTAAAAAAAATGATTGTCTGTAAAGTCGGTTTACGGACGGTACATGACAGTAGTATAGTTATCGGCACGAATCTTGAGCGCTGACCTTCATCTGCGCAGAAGTGATTTATTAGCAAAGAACCAATCCCGTGTGACGGCTATGACGCGATGCGCTGCGGGCCAATCACCGCTTTAGCCAGCCCCTGCGCCTCACTTCATACCACTAATGGGACCCAATAAATTACTTCTGCGCAGGCGAAGGTCAGCGCTCAAGATTCGTTCCGATGATTACACAAGGGAACAAAATAAGACTTTTTTTTTGTTGCATAAAATTTTATGACTTTTATTTACTAATTCAAGGTCGCTGATTTCAAATCTACCCACATTTTTTTTCTAACAGCTTTAGTTTTTGAGATACAGCTATTGACCGTATTTTCGAACTAGTTACACATCAATTTCATAAAACAGCATTTTATTTAAAAAGTATATAATTTTTACTATTTCTATGTTGCAAAATAATTGTAAAAATGACACTAACTATTTCTGTAATATTTGTGGTGAATATACATTTAAAGATTGTAGACTAAGCGTGTCGGAGTTCTTGAAACGGGTTTACTTTGAGTTCTTTGGATTTTCTTTGGACACCTGCGACAGGTACCTACTGGGTGTCTAAAATGGTATGTAAAACATGCGTCGAGTCTTTAATGTTATGGAAAAATAAGAAAAGTCCCCATTTCAAGTAACAAACACCGATGATCTGGCGAGAACCCTCGAATCATTAGGTAGTTTTTCTGCGTGGTTGATATGAACGGTATTAACAAAAAAAACGGTCCAAATAGATTTACCCTAACTTGTTATCTACCACTTTACCTTAATACAGGTGCTACCACCTTTGCACATCAAAGTTGGGCTTATGAAACAATTTGTAAAAGCTCTGAACAAAAATGCTCAATACATATCTAAAAAGTCCCATCATTTGAGTATAGAGAAACTAAAAGCCGGAATTTCTGATGGTCCACAAATAAGGAGGTTGATGAAGGACGAGAAGTTTCATAATTACATGACCGAAATCGAAAAAAAATGCCTGAAACGAATTCGTTTGGATTGCACAAAATTTTCTATCAAACAAAAAGGATGAAAGCTTATTCAAAGCACTTTGAACAGATGTTGTCGCATTTCCAACAGCTTGGTTGTAATATGAGCATCAAGGTATACTTACTCCTTAGCCATTTTGACCATTTCCCTGAAAATCTATGTGATCTCAGTGAAGAACAAGGTGAACGGTTCCATCAAGATATTCGGACTATGGAAAAGCGGTCCCAGATCATTGGAATGCCAACATGATGGCGAACTACTGTTGCAGCATTAAAGACAGCCCTAGTGAACCGAATCAAGCTAGAAAATCTTATAAAAGAAAGTTTTTTGATGCTTAATTGTTGTTCTTGTGCTGTTTTTTGTTAATAAAATTATATTTTTCTTGAAAATCACGTTTTGTTGATATCTCAAAAACTAAAGCTAATACAGAAATTCTGACTTCAGATCTTAAATTAGTAGCCCAAAAATATACAATATTAGTCGTAATATTTCATGCAACAAAAATCTTGTTCCCTTGTGTTATAAATGAGCCGACCGCTCGAGCCGATCATGCCTCTCTCTCGTTCGTACCGTGCTCTCGCTTGCGGAACGGGACATCCAGCGTAACGCGACAATGACATCAACTTTTTCGTGCATGCAGCTCGTAATATCGAGAAATAATGTCTTCTTAAACTTTTAGACGCTTCAGTAAACTATATTCTGACAATATCGGATCAATAAACACACTATACAATATTGAAACAAAAATTAAATTACAAATTGATCATTCAAGTCATGTAAAAAATAATTGCTTCCTACCTATATAAAGGAGATGGCCAAATTTTCATAGTAAAAAAACCCAGAATCGACAGCAACGAAATGGGTACCAATGGGTTCATTATGATGGACCTTTGATGGTGCCAAAAAATCCAGTCTGTAATCCATGGGGTATAGGAGCTATGTTGATTTTAAAGATTATTTGCATAAAGGACCATAAAAAACACTAACGTTATACATGCGAAGAGTAACATCACCATAGTTACAGAGTTTGCCTGGTAATCAAAACGTCTTGAGTTTGAGTTTTGACCCCCACACATTGCACTATTGACATGAACCACTCCATATACCTACGACTAAGTACCGGCCTTACCTACTTGAAGAGGTTTCCCTGTTATGTGTAAACTTCTGAACTGGCAAAGGTTAATTAAAAAAAAAAATGTAAAAAAAATGTTTTTTTTTTAAGCTTTTATTCACATAAGTGAAAAGTTCTCGTCAATGCGAATAATATAAGCCCAAACACGAGGTAGTTAATATTTACCATTGCCGAGTTCCCTTGACCTTCTCTCTTCTCCATCATCAGGTCAGCTCTAAACCATCACTCGTGTATAGTGCTATAATAACAGACATATGTACACCTGAGTGTAAAGTTTTTACCCTATGCGCAACTTTTAATAAACTGCAAACAGAAAAGTTAAGCTTTTTATGTACTAAAATCTTCTTGGAAAAAACCTTGTAAAAAGAGAACCCCATGGTTTTTAGATGATATGAAATACTTTTTGTAATCTACACATTATACTGAATCCAACCATACATACGAAGTTTCTGTCGACTCTGGGTTTTTTTTTGGCCATCTCCTTTACTACTAAGTTCTACACTTACTTGCGATAAGGCCACACAATTTTATGGAACTTTGACAGCAGTTGCACGCGACTCTGCATGTCTACCAGCAACACTATAGTTCGACAACCGGGCTTCAACAACCTATAAAAACAATAATAATTTTTTTCATCCCACCATCTCGGAAAGAGTAGTTTTGCACTTCGACATCTGCGTACAAAAGCCGTTTTTATCCTCTAGAGCGGCAAAGTTATTTGAAATTAGAACATCGTATGCATTTAGAATATTCCTATAAAACTTTTTAAATAAATACGTACATATTTAACAAATAAACTACTACTTAATAATGAAATATTTTTATTATTCAAATAATTAAGTAATTTTATTATAGTTTTTAGATTCTAATTTTCTCGTGTTTCAATTTTAAACCTTCACTTACTCGGTCATCAAAATTGAGCACGCGGTTAAAAAGCAACTTTGCAATCTTGTATAACAAATGACTATTTTGTCATTGGTCTCTAGCCGTCTTACCACAAAAACTTTTAAACGTCAGTTTATACCTTGTCTAAAAAAATGTCAAATTATGACGTTGACATATGGTTCATTTTGCAGCCAAAATTTTATTAGACAAGTGTAAAACAGGGTTTAAAGTTTTTGTAGTAAGGCCCTAGGTGTCAAATGACAAATTTTCTCAACGACAATGAGGTCGGCTTAGTTATACCAGATGCTGCATTTTTACGTAAACCGACTTTCTTATCTAATGCACATAAAACACAGTTAACATTTACCACAAAACCTAGTTCGTCAGAATGGGGGTTAGTATTTTGGCTTATATGCTCAAATATCTGTCAATTTACATGTAAAAGTTACAACATAGACCACATTTTACTCAAGTATGGGGTTTTATTCCCTCGGAAATGGTATTTAACTTTAAGTTCTACTTAAAAGTATTTCTCTCGCAGTTTAACGTTTTAGTAACAGACTTAGAATGACTATTGAACAGTGTTTAAAATTAAACGTCGTTTCAATATTCGGCCGCACCTATATCCCTTACCTGACTAGTCCGTTGTACTTCTCGGCGCGTAACTCGTGCAGTCTGAGCTCGGAGCTCGGTTCGTTGTTGTTCTTCTTAGCGGCGCAGTTCTGTTTCTTCCTCTCTTCTTTCTGACGCTGTACTGACTCTTCTTCTACGCGACTGCCGACAAGAGGAGTGGTCAGATTGTGGAATAATCAAATTGAAATCGAATTGTGTGTTCGTGTAGCGTTCAATTATTTTGTGAGATCTGAATATGCTCTACATTTTGATTACTTAGTTTTGGGGTCTGTCTTTTGTAAATGTTGATATTCAAAAAGTGCTGTTTAGCAGCCAAGTTTGAATGAATGCTTTTGTTTGAGTTGTTAATTTACATGGACGAGAGTTGAAATCACAGCGTTCGTCCTATTGTCATTGATTTATTTCGTCGCTCGCGACATTAATCTGCGAAAAAACAGAGGATCGCGCGAAGTTCGCGCGCACTTAGATAACCTGACCAGATATCATACATATGTAGATCAGTGTCGTGAACATCGAGAGGATGGCCAATACGCGGCCGCCGCCCGCTCCGTCCACTCGCACACCTTCAGCACTGCGGGCTATACTGTGCCCTACTACACACTGCACATACATGAGGTACGCCATGAGGTATCCGGCGGCGAGCACGAGCGCGACGGTGGCGAGCACGGAGAGCGCGGAGATGCTCCGTCCACTCACACACCTTCAGCACTGCGGGCTATACTGTGCCCTACTACACACTGCACATACATGAGGTACGCCATGAGGTATCCGGCGGCGAGCACGAGCGCGACGGTGGCGAGCACGGAGAGCGCGGAGATGCTCCGTCCACTCGCACACCTTCAGCACTGCGGGCTATACTGTGCCCTACTACACACTGCACATACATGAGGTACGCCATGAGGTATCCGGCGGCGAGCACGAGCGCGACGGTGGCGAGCACGGAGAGCGCGGAGATGCTCCGTCCACTCGCACACCTTCAGCACTGCGGGCTATACTGTGCCCTACTACACACTGCACATACATGAGGTACGCCATGAGGTATCCGGCGGCGAGCACGAGCGCGACGGTGGCGAGCACGGAGAGCGCGGAGATGGCGCGCTGCGTGCGGAGCGCGGCCGCCGCCCGCTCCGTCCACTCGCACACCTTCAGCACAGCCCTCCACACTGTGCCCAGCGCCGCCTCATCCAGCAGCTCCTGACATGACAATGTCTTGCATCAATGTCAAAGTCTTGCAGTAATGGCAAAGTCTTGCATCAATGTCAAAGTCTTGCAGTAATGGCAAAGTCTTGCAGTAATGTCAAAGTCTTGCATCAATGTCAAAGTCTTGCAGTAATGCCAAAGTCTTGCAGTAATGTCAAAGTCTTGCATCAATGTCAAAGTCTTGCATCAATGTCAAAGTCTTGCGGTACCTAATGCCAAAGTATTGCATCAATGTCAAAGTCTTGCAGTAATGCCAAAGTCTTGCATCAATGTCAAGTCTTGCAGTAATGCCAAAGTCTTGCATCAATGTCAAAGTCTTGCAGTAATGGCGTAGTCTTGCATTAAGGCCAAAGTCTGGCTTAAATGTCAAAGTCCAGCACCAAAGTCTAAGTTTTGCATTTTAGTCAAGGTCTTGTCAAATAAAAAAAACAGTGTCAAATTCTTGAATTCATGACGAAGTCCTGCATTAAAGTCAAAGTCTGCACTAAACCACATTAAGCTTCGAGGATCACGTGCCCCGCCTGCTCAAAATGGCGTACATTACGTCACGACATAAATCGGTTGTTTTTTCGACTATGCGGCAATGAGTAAAACAACTTTTTACACACTGAAGTATGTATGAAATATGTATGCATGAGTGGTATGTATTAGGTGTAAATAATTAATGTAAGTAGTAAGTAAAGTCGTGGTGGCCTAGTGGGTAAAAGTCGTGGTGGCCTAGTGGGTAAAGGACCAACCTCTCAAGTATGAGGGCGCGGGTTCGATCCCAGGTCAGGCAAGTACCAATGCAACTTTTCTAAGTTTGTATGTACTTTCTAAGTATATCTTAGACACCATTGGCTGTGTTTCGGATAGCACGTTAAACTGTAGGTCCCGGCTGTCATTGAACATCCTTGGCAGTCGTTACGGGTAGTCAGAAGCCAGTAAGTCTGACACCAGTCTAACCAAGGGGTATCGGGTTGCCCGGGTAACTGGGTTGAGGAGGTCAGATAGGCAGTCGCTTCTTGTAAAGCACTGGTACTCAGCTGAATCCGGTTAGACTGGAAGCCGACCCCAACATGATTGGGAAAAAGGCTCGGAGGATGATGAATTAATGTAAGTAGTAGTAATAAATCAGATCGATCTACAAACGGACGTGTCATTATTTCTCCCATTACCACAACATCTCAACACATTTACGTTAATCACTACATTACTTCCTGTCAAAAAGTCTCTAAAATAAGAAAACTTACCTGCACATGAGCTTCATACGCCATAACCTCTGTAGGTTTCAATAACCTCTTAATCAGCTGATCCAAGGCCCTCTTAGTCTCATTCAATCGTTCATGGTACTTCAACACTTCGTCTCTAAGCGCCGGGTCAGATGGGAAGTGGTCAGTTGTGCAGTGGGCGTGGTTGCAACTGGGCCAGGTTTCATTGAGCCACTCATATTGGATGCGAGTGGCTTCGCGACGCCAGATGATGACGATGCGATGTTCCATTTCTGATATGTCGCTGCCTGTTTGGGGAATATCGAACTGTTGTAATTATCAGCTTTTGATTAGTAAGTATTTCTAAGTTTGACTTGGTACATTCAACAACTGTTGATGACAGAAAATGGGGTGATAAATTATACTGTGCAATAAAAAAAACAACCAATTTATAAGGCCCAGTCTCCACCAAAACACAGTGGAGACGTTTTTAAACAGTCAATAGTATTTAGGTTTTCAGACGTCTCGTTTCCGCTCACTCAGTATAGAAGTATTATTGGGCGTTTAAAAGTTTATTCACTCCGCATTCGTGGAGTTTGAGCTATGGTTAAGCTCCCTAATATAGGTCGGAAGAGATTCTATGTACATATTTCTGAAGCTTCACACATTATATGCAAACCCTTTCAGGATAAGGCCTAGAAACAGTTGTAATTAGAAGCATAACCATCCACTTTAACATGTTCTGGGAACCCTAAAAATCTTCATACCTTAAAAACTTTACCTAAAGTCACCAAAACTTCTAAATACTACATGAACACTATACTATATAATTAACTCACCCGATCCATTAGCAAGAGCATGTACAAACGCTGGCTGTTTATGCGCATACACATACGCGTAATGCAGCCTCTCTGGCGGAGCCCTCGCCAGCTGACGCAGTGCGTGACGCGCGGCGGCCGCGGCCGGCGACCCCGCGCCGCAGACCAGCACGCAGCATAGACGTCGCCGGGCTGCCCGCCATTCCACGGGGCACACGCTTTCTAATACGCTCTGCAGAAGATTTATTGAACGTTGATGGATATAGAAAACAGTAATCTAAAATATAAATATCTACATATAGAATAGTCTCAAAATAACGGTTCTTATATGAGAGCCCTTTGGAACAGATGTGTTTTTCTAGATTTCTGTATTAGTTTTTGTAGCGGCAAAACACTACATCAACTGTGAAAATTCTTGAGTGGAACATGAGAGGAAAACTGGTGACAAGCTAACAGCGATGTCTTAGTAATATTTTTTTCCAAATAGAACCAATATTGACAATATGGAAACTATTGCTGAAAGCATTTTCGAATGGAAACTGTTGATCTTTTTGGTACCTTTCGCACATTTCATTATTCCTCTTTCTATTCGTGTCGTCTTTTATACAGTTCCTTGTAGTAAAGATCTTTCTTAATTAATCCAGATAGAATATTGATTGAATCCGAACAATTAAGCATAGCTTAAACAATACATAGTTCAGATTGAATTGCTATTGCCATACAAAGTCTACGAGGGAATCGCGTTTTTATAGGTCATAAAATATAATGTCAATTGATCAATGATGTCAAGTACCCAATTACGGTCACGAAGGTCATTCTGGACGTAGGAATCAAAATATAATAAAGAGGTCAAGTTAGGACGACAATATAAATTGAAACAACACAAAATGAATTCAAAACTCATATTTGAATTTAATTTTTCCGAGCTTAATTTTAAATGTTACCACCTTTTTATGTAGAATCTCCCGTTCCGACCTTCCAAGCGCCACTGTCCACTTAGTTGTTTTCTATGCTCACCAAAAATGTAGCCTATTCTAAACGAGTTGTTATTTACTTACTTTTTTCAATGCCCTTTTTTTCTTATTATCGCTAACAATCTTTTTTTGCTGTTGTCTAACATAATCAGGATCTCAAAACGCATCAAATTACTGGAACCTCACCTGTTAAGACAGCCTCGGCAGGGTGAGCATCGATGCCTCGATGAGCTGGTGCAGCGTCTGCGTGGATATCTCCGTGGTGCTGACAGTGGCTGCGGGCTCCACGCTGTCCTCCTTCAGCAGCACCATCGTCTCGATGTGGCGCTGTACCTTGTAGCGGGCCGTTACTTACCTCCTTATCACCAAGTTGCTGAATCCTCACCTGTGAAGACAGCCTGGGCAGGGTGAGCATCTGATTAGCCTCGATGAGCTGGTGCAGCGTCTGCGTGGGTATCTCCGTGGTGCTGACAGTGGCTGCGGGCTCCACGCTGTCCTCCTTCAGCAGCACCATGGTGTCGATGTGGCGCTGTACCTTGTAGCGGGCCGTCACGTTTGAGGTGTCGCGGGACCGCATGTCTACGAAACTGGGGGAGCATTGAGGTTGTTAGAAACATTTTAGAGAAGGCATTCATTAATTTTTTTTTGAGCTGCCATTATGCATATGTTTTTTTTTTTTTTATAAAACTGTTGAACCCATTACATATTTAACAATGCAGAGGAAGAATATACTCTGTAACCCTATTTCGTCAATCCGATGGATGCGAGCTGCTCAACTTGGTAAAGCATCTTAAAATAATGTCACTTTATTTAACAAACAATTGTATGAGCAAAATAAGCTTCATGTGAAAAATCTGTGTTAAAAACACCTAGCTTACATTTTCATACAAATTGCATAGAAACAAACATGTTTCATAAAAATTGGCTGTTCATTGAAAGTATTGAATTTGACCAGTTATGAACTACCGTATCGAGCCAAACTCACCCAAAAGCAACTCTATCTCTATAGTGGAATGCAGTGATGAGGTATCTGAGGCGGATGGTCTGGCGCTCCTCGAAGATCAGCGCCTTGACCTTGTTGTCCTCGAAGTCAGACACGAAGCCGTCCACGTTGTTGTCGCCGATCGCGTTCACCAACTTGTATGGGAACTTCCAACGCATGAACTCTACGGACAAAGATATAAGGTTCAAAATAGTATTAAAGTCATAAGTAAATTTTATGTTAATACATGATACCTAACTCTTTGCACGATGTAGCCACGAATTTGTTCTAAATGGTACGATTTTCATATTTTAACGACTATTTTCTTGGATAGGTAGTATAGGTACTGAAGTAACGATTGTTATCGTAGATTCAGGAAATTACTTTTCAATTTTGATATTTCAAAAATATTTAAGTGTCGTAAAAATAATTGGCATTAAAAAAACCTACTAAAAAAACAATCACTCACCCAATATTTTAGGCAGCGACGACAACCCCTCTTTATACAGATAAATATGTTTATCCAACACGAAGGTCAGGCAAGGCACTCCATGCACCCCCACCCTCCTCGCCAGACTGGCCTCGTGGCCCGCGTGCACGGTTGCCATGGTAACGCCTAACGGCTGTAATGCCTCGACCAGACGGCGCCAGGCGGCGGCTGATCGTACACAGTCGAAACACCAGTCAGTGTAGAACAAGACTAATGCTGGAGTATGTATGCTTTTCTCTACTATGTTGTTTTCGAAGTGGCTGGAAAGATAAAGGGTAAGATATAGTAGGTTTTCTGTTAGTGGCTTGTATAATAATGGCTATAGAGCGGGTCATTGGATTTAAGAGTTGAGCTTTTCGACTAAGAAGTCGTAATTGTATTTTTCGTCGAAATACGCTGTCGTTTCTGAAATCGTTTATTCTTCGAAACTTAAGTTAAAGGTCTACTTTTAGGTAGTCCATAAGCGGGGAAGTAGTATAAAAAAGGTAAATTGATTGAATATTAGCTTCGGTACTCACCGTGCAGTTACAGAAAGTTTGTGAAACAATGTTATATCTTGGTCCTGTGTTCGGAAATGTGTGCCGAAGAATTCTTCAAACGGATCGTTACTGAAACAATTGAAACCTTATTTTTATCAACAGTCACTGCCGAGTTAGGCGCAGGGCTTCTGACTCTATACTATCAAGAGTTTATAGAGAAAAGGCCTCTAGGCCTATGGCATAGAGAGGTCCGCGGACGCAGAGCCGCAGAGCCCGGGTTTTTGATTTGGTTAATTCAGCGAAATCAGCGAGTCATTGCAATTACTCACTTTGTAAAAGTGGTGAAAAATTTGTATAAACATATTTATATATCCCGTTAGTCAATCCGGAAGCATCCGGAAGTATCCCGTTAGTAATTCCGCTGGCGTGCATCACAAAATCGTCAAATTCTTAATGTATGACTACCCTAAAAATTGCATGTTTTCATTGAACTATAAAGTACGTGTTTGCGATCGAAATAGATTGTATGGCAGTTTTAGAATGATACATCTTTCACATATTTATAATTTCAGCATAAAACATAAAAAGGTGGTATTTCGTATGTAATATGTAGGCATACATAGAAATATGCTGTTATTTATGGAGAGGGCCGAGAATTGAGATAAGTACAATCCAATGCTGAGAATAAACTCCATGCTTGTAAAACTATTTCTAGCTTCATTACTTTGCAAAGCTCGGAAGCTATAGGTACCGATTTTACGAGCAGTGCAGCACGCAAGTATAAACGATAAATTATCATAGTATGAGTCACACTGCTGAAGATTGAACTTGGAATAATAATATAGGTTCAATTCTGGTTCGTAACCTTTTTGGAGGAACTTATTTCCTTTGTTGTGGGGGCTTGCAATCTGATTTGAAAAAAGATCTAAAGAATGTTAATTTCAGGGTGTCATACAGTATTGATGTAGAAATTAGTTTCAAAAATCCCCCTTTTGTATTTGGAAATTTATGGAGACCTATATGATTTTCTTAAACTTCTCCATTTTAAATAATTAATACAATCATATTAAACATGTTCCTATAGGTACTGAGTACACCTTAGAATCTTATTGTACAGGTTTAATGTAGGTAAATGTTCTGCAAAAACAATAAAACAAGAAATAATCGAGCCAACAATGCTACTGGTACCATTTAAAATTTTACCTACAGCTCTTTCTTTCTTCGAAGACTTTCAAAATAAATTGTTTTCTATTTACATTCGTAAGCCCACATATTTCAGTAGTTTTACTTCTCAGAACTCGATATTAAATAAACATGTGTGCAAGATTGCAAGAGTTATTACTTTTGCTGAAAAACTGATGTTACACATTACTGATAAATACTACAGAAATTGCAACAGCTGGATTGTGTTACCTGGATTGCTGGCCTAGACATCTACATAATATAGGTTCTAGTTATTTGAAAAATATCTTTCAAAGCTTTTGAAGCATATTTTTCAAACCCTTTTAATTAATAGTAAGTGTTCTGAGTTTGTGTATGATGTGATCATGTCAATAATGCTCATAACTGAGAAGATACATATCTACACAATTCTATTTTCTAATACTTTTACTTTAACTAAGGAATACAAAAGTAGTAAGCTTTCACATACAGCAGTACATACACAGTAGTGTCTAGTTCTGTCAAAAAGCAGAAGTTAGTAAACACAAATGCTGATTTATATGGTGACCCAATTGATAAATATCTATTATATTATATGTAAAAATACATAAATATAAACCATACCACAGTCGACTATTTTTATAGTGGTCAAAAGTTTACCAAATAAATGAAGAAAGTGACATTCCTATTCAAGTTATTAAAGTATCATATGTACCATAGTCTAGAGTCTAGAGCAGAGTGACCATCAGCCCAATGGGTGCGATTTAAAAACTCACCTAAATCTTGCATATTGGCTGTAGTCGTGCCTTTGTTTGTATAGGTGGTCGTCTTCGTTCGTAATGCCGTAATTATCATACGCTTGTCGCCTCTCCGTGTCTGACAACAGCTCATATGCTTGTTTTATTTCAACAAAACGAGTTTCCGCATTTGGATCTTCATTTTTATCTGGATGCCTGTAATTTCAAATCAATTTAGAACCTATTTCGTGTATTATGTGTGGTATGCATGATAAATAATAAAGGATTAATCAAAATTTGATGACAGGCTAGTACAAAGTTAGGCTAAAATTGCATGGACAATCAATTCAGTACAAATTATTTAGTTTCAAAAGATCTTTTGTTTACTTTCCCAGCCTACATGCCAAAGAATATCGAATAATATGAAGTACAAACACTAATTACTTCGGGTTTCAGTCTTTTACACATTTTTTAGTTACCATAAGCTTGTCTCAGCTAACAATAAATTACCAAGGTAACTGAAGAAACTCAAGAGCATCAATAATTCCTTACCATTCTTTAGCTAGTTGCCTGTAAGCTTTGCGTATTTCTGGTAGAGTAGCCTTTGGGTTTATACCCAGGATTTTGTAGGGGTCACCGATCTTCTGAGCAATCAGCAGCGGGCACAACATGAGCATCAGCACCACCCACAGCCATCGCCCTCTCCAACCCTTGTATTTCCATTGCATATTACCAAACAGTTTCTATAACAACCCTTCTGAATAAAACCTTCGTGCTTTTCAAGAATAATCTCATAGCAAAATCCTGCACTCAGCAATGGAACGCATGACTGCTGTATGCGAATTTAACACGGAAAACTCAAAAACTGTTATCAGTCATTTGTCTTAAAATAGAACGGCTGAAAATTCGTGAAATTCTAAAATCTCACAAAAATTACAAAATGTCAATTGGGCCAGACCATAGCCAAATCTGTTGTTTTTCTGCGCAAATAGCAAAGACAAACATCTCAATAGTAATCAAAGAGATCAATACATTTTTTTTAACCTATAAGTTTTTCTTCATTTTTTAACAATTAAAATCGTTTTCAGGGTTAAATTATTTTCATGAATAAATAAATAGAATAATTTACTGTAATGATTAACACCGTTTTTGCATTTTTTGTATTTAAAATAAAATTCTACGAGCGCTCTATCTCTTTGAATGTTTATGACTGTCAATGTCAAATCTGTCAAAAATCGCGTCAATCCTCCATTGGAACACGTTTGACGTCTGACAGTCTGTGCTGTTGACAGTTAGCAGTCCCCCCTTTCCACTCCACCATAATTTTCATTCAGTTTAAAATTGCATTTCTCGTGTGTGGTTGTACTGTGTTATAGTTTTACAATAACCATAATCTTACAGGAATAACCGACATTTAATTCATTTACCTTGTACTTTTACCGGTAAGTTTGTCATAACTTTATTTTTATAGGTTAGAATTATCATCTGATGATGAAACTTTTTGTAAATATCTTGTAAAATGTGTAATACCAACATATTTTCTAAGTCCTGAGATCTCTGCATACTCTTTGCAGAGACCTGATTATCTGAACTAAATTTTGCAAAAAACATTGTGATAATCATGATTTATAATTATGATTTAGGTGATGATATAATTAAATAGATCTTATAAGTAACAAGTCTAAGATAAACATCACCCATAGCTTTTTACTTCATGGATAAATAATATTGAAATAACTTAATGTTAGAATTACTTATTCATAAAAGTTATTATTATTTCTTCTTATGAATAAATCAAAATGGTTATCATTTACAGGTTTATTAGGTTTTGCTTTTTCCTGCCTCTATTGAATTATTAATTGGGCTAAATATAAAAAAAAACTTGATTCATTTATGAACTAATAACATTATTATTCTTATGGAAAAAGTTATTGTTAAGATTGAAATGAATATTATTAAAATAATTCATTAATAAAATTAAGCAACTGCTGATTTCAAGTTATGGATCATTTGAAGGTAGGATTCAAAATGGTTAAATTGATAAGCCAATTAAAAAGTTAATAAGTGAATAAACAGAGAAAATTTGTTAGAAGTTATGTCAATAGCTAATGGAGAATCATATTAGATTAGATAAGTGGTGTTGTTATCATTCAAGTTTATTCATGTAATAAACAGTCTGGACTGCCTGTGATATATCTTTGTAACAATTATGTCACTGGGAGAAATCTGTAAAGAGCTCCTACCAGTGTGTCCACATGCCTCCCATGGGAACTACTGTGCAGACCTGAATAAAAAGTAGGTACCCTGTAACCTAAAATGTATAAATAGAAGCAATTCACTTTAATCAGATTCCAATAAGAAAGGTATGTGTTTGTTAGATTATTCAAGGAAAAGAACAAATAGAATGTCACCTATTTGTTTGGGTTTCGTTTGGGTTACTTACCCAAAATGATAACATAGATAGGCAATTAAGAAATAAAACATTTAATATACGAAGTAAATTGAAAATACATACCACAAATACCTATCTAAAAGAATTGTGCAAAAGAAACAATCTATTTTTATTCTTTCTACTTTAATTTGGTTAAAATTGTATAATTTAAATAAAAGTCGAAATTTGAACAAATAAACATGATACACACCTACATTAGCTGTTACTTAATTAGCTAGTTATATTAAAAGTAAGAATTTCTACTCTGGTAAACTAGGTTTACCTTGATTTGACCTTGAAAAAAGTTTGCATATTGTTCACTGTTACTCAGCCATATTGACCTTGTTAGAAAGACTTACTAAAAATAAAGTACTTTAATTCTATTCTTTACAATAGTTAATTTACTTTATGTCAACCATAAATAATGTCAAATTATTGTGAACCTAATATCCTGCTATTTGAATCAAGAAAAATAATGCCTTTTATTAGTAACTTGTTTATACATGTAGACTATCTATCCTGGTGTGGGAAATTGTAGGTTGTCCCTTGGACCCGGACCAAAATTTCAGGCGGAAGCTATTTTTCTCAATTACGAAACTTGAAAACTCTCAGTACATAGCACACAGACATATTCCTCATACTCTCTCGAATGCTTCTAATCAGTAGTTTGGCATAATCATGTGATATGAAACAAAGGTTACAATATAAGTAGAGATTAAAGTCTTTTGTTTATTCACAGTGGACAATGTTAATGAGTTTCGTGGCAGTTAAGAGCCACAGGCATTTCATTAGTTACAGTTACATTATGATCTTTCATTATATCCGTTATTTTATGACTAGATGGTTCCCGCGGATTACTTTTAGTAATCGGACCTAGTGTCTGAGATAAGCGCGATAAACAAACTTTAAGCTAAAGCTTAAGGTCTGAGATCATAAAGAATCTTAAAATCTGATAAATCGAGCAAGTTATGTTCGGTACCCATTGGATACGACAAAGCGTCAATGCTAACTATACCCGTGGTACCTACCTATACTCATCGCTCGTCGAAAACTTAACGATATAGGTTTACCTACATTATACAAATACAATCCATCAAGTTAGAATGACGGACGGTGTGTGCTGCTCATACCGTCTCATCCATACTATGAGAAGTGCGCGTTCATTATTATAATTGAGCAAATAACACGTTACTAGATACAACCTTCAAACACGTTTGAGCTCTATAAACAACCTTTGTCCACTAAATTACAATTGTTTTTCTAATAATGTTTTACTTAAGTATGTAACGAGAAACAAGAATCGGACAATATTATCGTGACCTTGCCATATATTTCTACTTATTGTAATGAGTGATCTACAAAACTAATATGTCGGCAGGTTTTAATGAGCAATCTCGTACTAGCTACCTATTATCCGACTGCGCCAAAAAGAAGGTTACAGAGGACAAAGTTCCATATTTAGTTAATCATTTTGGGCCTTACTAATTCGGCGTTAGAAACTGCTCATCAATCACAATGGCTATTTTTCTGCCCAAAACACGCAAAGACGGAAATCAGGTAGTTCCTACGAAATTTCAATTAGACTCTGTAAACAAGCGGACAGCTAATGTTACGTTTAATAGCGTCTCCAGTAGTTGTTGTGACCGCCTTTGAATTGCCTTCACTTAACGGTGTCCTGCACTAATGAAACAATTGACTGCGATAGTGCATGACGTCACAACTACCGGTGGGTGTGCGCATGACGCTCGGCCAATTTACAAGCAATTTATTACAATATAGTAACTAGTGAGCTGTGATTGTTTGTTATTGAGCTTGTTTGCGGAGAACACATTAGGACCACTGACATTTTTGGGGGACAGAGTTCATGACACCGACCGGCACTGATCAAGTACATCGTCCGAAAATACTTGCTGATGAATATTAAGCCTCCAAAGATCTCGGATTATTTTGGATACTCGTATATTTGAGCAAGCTGCGTTGGTTAAGATTAATCTATGGATAAGCTTGTGTTCAGCGGTAGATGAGTATTGTTCTGCTTAAAAGTTATCAACGTGTTTTTCACTATTACATTAATTAAGATTCATTATTCTCGAAACTTGAAACCTGTTGGATTAATTAACGTTTTATTATGAGAAAACGAAAGAGTGGTGTTGACCTGCGGTGACCCTGACCTAAGATGGGGAAGAGCCAAGAGGGGACCTAATAATTAAGTACCTACATAGTGTGAACCTAGACTGGCGACTACTTATCTTCTATGTTTATACAGATATTACTTTGCCACTGCTGATGAATGAAACGTTGATATGTCTGTGGGTGATGCAAATCTTCAATCTGCAGATTGTATGGACTATCTTCGTTACAATCTAACAGATTTAAAAATATATCTTTTAGCACTCATCTTTGCCCGTATCTATGAATCGATATCGTCATATAAGTGTGAATTGTGTAATAGCCACGTAATCCCAGAGAAAAAATTTGAATAGGTACTGATAATTAAATACGGGCTGACGAAACATTTTGCAACAGAGAATAGATACTGTGACGTCAGCGTGATGAGCTCAATGACTTTGCAGAAATACGCTGAAATGACCACGTATGCGCTAAACCTGTGTTGGAAACTTTTAAGCTATGTCTGTGTATACAACATTCAAGATACAATTAACTCGAACAGAACGTGGACTTTGAATACACATACTTAAGTAGTGAAAATATTAAAGTAGGTACCCAGGATGGGACTTTAATAGAACCTCCTTAAATAAAAGCGGGTTTCTCTCAAAACCAATTGGGATGATGACACTAATTTATCCATATGACCATATATAGGATAGTAACTCCGTAACTCGTAAGATATGAAGAAGTGTATGAACATGTCAACAGAGTAGTAAATAACATTATAAATAGTTTTGGACCTCGACCCCTTGCATACAGGGGAACATGTCTAAGAGCTCATTCGTTCTATAAATAATGATACTCTTATTATTCCTACTGTCATGTTTCAATTGTAGTCTAGAATTGTAGAATCAAAGTTACGCGTTATGTATTGCGATTCGCTCGAGGTCATTAGAATTGAATTAGAGCAAATAAAGAACAACAAAAACTATTTGATAAGCAACTGCAATAAAATTATGCAAATGTTCTCAAATGAGGCTAACAGCAAAAATAGAAAAGTATTGACAATTTACGTTCGAATACTTGGATAATGTTCGAATAAGCGAGTTATGTTAAACGGTCATGCATAGGCTATACCTTTTGGGCAACAGATATAACCTTTATTATTAGTTTGTCTTTCCCAATGTATCAGGACTTTTAGACCAATTACCGTTCAAGGTATCTAAATTGTCCCAAGTTGTGCCAAAATTCTTCACGTAAACTTTATTCCTTTCAGAAGCAATCATGTTGGACGTACTAGCCGATGTGCTGCAGCCTTACAAGGAGGTGGTGGGTAACACCGCCGCTATTGTCACCGTGGGCCAGATGTTCTCCGGCTCCTTCATCTGCTGGGACATCTACAAGCAGGGAGGCACCAGGGGTATCGGCATCATGCCCTTCCTTGGTGGTATTATTATGTAAGTATTGCGTTTTACCTAAGTTACTTGTGTGCTGTAAAATAGAAAAGTGTGGAAGAGGAAGACATGTATTTCGGAAATAGCAGGTGATTATGGAAGAATCAGACTTTATCTAAATGAAACCCCTTCATTTCTAGAGCCTTATTTTAAGATGAAGAGCTATGAGAATATCTTGTTGTGTCTTGCTTAAGTACACTCTCATTTTGCCAGTCATATCGACGTCTAATATTCATAAACGGAAGGTATTTCCCACAGTTGCGAGTCACAGAAACAGTCTAACAAGATAATAGCAATAATCTTAACACGTTTCATCAGTTTTTAAATTGCTAGTCATTGTCATATCGCCAAAATCCAGTTTTTCTTATCTGAAAACTGTCATTATTATGATCTTGATTTCTGATACAGTCAAATAACTATAACACGTCTCTACACGTATAAGACAATTGGCTGTCTCAACAGTTTTCTAAGATTCAAGGATGGCATACCGTAAAAAGGGCCAGACCTGATCAAAACTGAACGCGAAGTCACTTCTGTTTTCTTCCATCCTCCTGCCCTTATCCCAATTTGATTTGGATTTTGTAGTTCAGAAAATGACATTTAAAAACGTTTAATTATCGGCCTTGTTTAATTTCCCAATGCAGACCACAAGCGACTGTTTATACAATGCGGATTGGTGTTTTAAGACTTAAGTATAATCCGACTGTAGACCTCATATTTCGTTTTTCTCATTCTTCAGGAGCGTTCTCAACTTGAAATTCGGCTACATTCTCCGCGACGATAAGATGATCCAAGTAAACTTGGTCGGTTTGGCCCTTAACATTATCTACACTATGATATACTTCAACTACACACATGAGAAGATGAAGGTTTGGGCACAGATCGGCCTCTCGGGAGCATTCTCTGCCGCTCTTATTGGTTATGCTCAAATGGAGGACCCGAAGCTGGTTGAGAACAGATTTGGAACTATCATCACCGCTTTCATGTTCTATTTGATCGCTTCACCGCTGTTTGGACTGGTGAGTTGATATTTTTTCTTTGACGACCTCGATGGCGCAATGGTCATCATGCCGGACCGCCGAACCTGAGGTCCCGGGTTCGATTCCCGGTTCGGTCGACATTTGTGTGATGAGCATGCTTGTTGGCTGTGGTCTGGGTGTTATGATATCTATTTATATAAATATGTATATATGTAGCTATATGTAGTTTATCAGTTGTGTTAGCACCCATAACACAAGTTAATAAATAACTTACCATGGGGCTAACCGACCGTGTGTGAAAAGGTGTCCCGACTATGTCCATCTCTATACAAGGTGTTGATTTGCATTTGTGCCATACTTCAAGAGGAGGTCATAAAATACGTAAATAATCGATTGGAATTACAGTGGACGGGAAATAGCTAATATGTACTGCTTTTTTTGTTATTGTAATGTCGTAGTATTTCAGAAGTAATCCAATTTTATGAATGAAAATTATGAATAATCGTTGCGTATGCTTTGTGTTTGCGTTTGTGTGAGGGCGCAGCACGGTTTTAAGGCCAGTAACACACGCGTCAAGTTCAAATACGGCTAGATGACGTTGACGGAATTCCGAAAAAAAAAAAATACGTACCAATTTTCTTATTGATTTGGGTCGAGAATCATTAGCATAATTACGTTCTTGACTATGGCACGGATGCAAATCAACAGCTTGTATAATTTGTAATACTGTTTGGTGATGGAATGCAATACATTAAGAATATTTGATTAGCGGTGCCATACAGTCTTCTTCCCTTAACTAAAATAAGTTAAACGCAACCTAACGTGTTAATAAAACTTCAACTCCATATACCATTATCAGCACATATTTTATCGCTGTGACTGGCGATAAGTTTATCTGGTAGTACTCGAAGTTATTATCTGATTATGGAATGATCTAATGTTAGGCCTCTTCCTAATTGGCTCGTCGATAAACGTCTCTATATTTTCGTCCTAATTTGATGAAGATCATCAATTATATACAGATTTATCCCCCTGAGTACTCCAAGTCCTGTTCTGAAATTCACTGTGAAACATTCATGATCATAAAATTGATACGGGCTAATGTTTGACAACTACTGTAGGTCAACGCCCTCGCGACCCCAATAAATTAATGGAGTCACATTTGTGCTGAACACTGATACACTGTTCGTAATAAAAACAGTATCTATCGCTTGCTAATGTGATTAGCATTATCTTTAGCATTATATTTACTTAAACCTTTGATGAAACAGCGCTGGCGAAAAAAATATGTCGCAATTGCTAGGATAAAAATGTTTGCATCATCATCTCTCGAGCCTTTTCCCAACTATGTTGGGGTCGGCTTCCAGTCTAACCGGATGCGGATCAATAATAAAAAAAATCCGATAGTAGATTCTCAGCCGCCCTTTAAAATTCCTTACACACGTTCTTACTTTTCTGCTTAAACATTTGGGAAAAGTTTATATCATTGTACTTTAACTGCATTATAATAGTCTTCTTATAAGTACTAAGCACATATTTAATCAAAGATTTTTCAAACAACATTACTAATTGCAGAAAGAAATAATCAAGAACAAGAGCACTGAGGGAATGCCGTTCCCCATCATCCTGTCAGGATCCGTCGTGACCTTCATGTGGCTGCTGTACGGCATCATACTCAGGAATAAGTTCCTTGTTGTAAGTATACTTTAGTTTAACCTTACACCAGGCTGAGAACTTCTTTAAAAGTATTATTATCTTTATAATTTAAAGCAATCTGGGTAACCCTACTCTTTAGCTCAATGCATATCAGATAAAAGACAAAAATCCTATCGATTAACTAAATGTGTTAATATGACACATGAATCTTAAATTCGAATTCTCATTAAAAATGTGGTTAATATTATTGGATCTTGTCGTTATATTAAAGGCGAGTAGGAGTATATAAAAATAATTTGTGTATTACATTAAGTGCATATAAACAACTCGTTAACTATCAAAAGTGAATCAATCTGCTCTAAAATTAATCGATTGAATGTCTCGTGCAGTGCTATACGAAATAAAACATTCCCTGCTATGTAGTAACAATAGTCAACTTTGATACTCGTCTATGTAATTATCGTGTAAAATTATCAGAAACAATGTCGGCGTATCTTTCAAGAAATCGTGATAAGCCATTGAGATTTTTGAATTAATCGCTAGTATTAGGCAATCGTTATTTTTGAAGATTGTGAAGTAGGTCGGAATGATACATATGTACACGTACATACCTATTATAAATATCGATGATTCAATAGATAACAGTAAATAGCAAATAAAGAATTTAAGCTCGTTAGTTTACGTGCATCTGATGGATAATATAAAACGGCCGTATCCCAATATTTTATCTATCTATTGATTTGCTTGCTAGGGATAAAATTTAAACATTAGCCCCATTCAAATATGTAATGCCTCTTAATTCCTATCTAATAATAATATTTTTAAAATTTTCAGGTACAAAATCTTGTAGCAGTAGTTCTGTGCGGATCGCAACTGGCTCTCTTCGTGATCTATCCTTCGAAACCGAAGGGCAAGGAAAGGAAGCCCAAAGCTAAGAAAGCCGACTAAATCAAATAGGTAGGACAAAACACAATGTTGCCTCGGTAGGAAGTAGGTAGTCTCATTTTTCTTACCTTTCTTGAGAGAGACTGCGCCGTAGCTCAATTAATTTTTAATATATATTAAATATTTATATTTTATACATGACGTATAAATTGCATTTTTAATAAATAGCAGACAATAGGTGAGATAAATTAGACTTGTATTGTAATTAGCGAAAAATCTGGATGAATTGTATGGGTAAAAAGTTTTTATATGGCTTCTGTGAAAGCCTATGATATTTTCTTCCGTTATTTTACGCGTTTGATAGATTTTTATACTTACTGTTATTCATTGAAATGATTAAAAAAAAAATCTATTTCGAATTTCTCTTTAAACTTCCTTTTAAAAAATCCGTTTTCAGATCATGTTAGATTTATTTGTAAATGACATTCCGTTTTGTGGGATAGTTATAGAAAAATCATAATGAAATCCCGGCGTGTTAAAGTAATCATAGTAACCAGTAACCTATCTATGATACCTATCTATTTTATAAACCTTAATATATGTACAAAGTGTGATATTGTATAATCATAGCGTGTTTTGATCAAACTTATAATACTATATTGATATCTAAATCATAAATCATTCTGATTTGTACCATTGTTATGGTTTATCTAAGTTTTCAATGGTAGCCATGGAAAGATCACCACTAACCACCCAGTTTCCATTCACAGTGAATGGTAAACAATATGCATATATGGCTTATACCATGTCTTTTAATGATACGGAATAATTTAGGTTTAGATATCAACATAGCCTGTTGTGTTGTAAGCACTGAGCGCCTGGTTAGACTAGGAGCGAACCTCAACGAAGTTGGGACCTTATACTGAACAAGGCAACGTTTAAAACCGATCCACATCAAACTGTGGTTTAAACTCGGTTTTACTGGTGTTCGAATCGGATTTAAAAGTACCTATAAATTAATGCCACAATTATCCGAAGTAAAATGACGGATAAGCTGTAAAAAGTACACTAAAATCAAGTTGATATAATTCAGTTGTTTTTAATCTAAGGTTAAAGTGTGTAACGTCTTTTTATTCATATTGTAAATGCTCAATATCAATCAAGTATTAATTTTCTGAGTCACATTTTGTAGAATTAGTAATATCTATATTCACTTGGTCTCACGGACTTATGTCAAGAAGCTTAGAGGTATACTGGACGTTGCGCTTGAAACTAAAAGTCGCTTTGATAAAACTCAGAAACATTCACTGCAATTTTTAAATAGGAGGATATATATCCCTTTTACAACACCAAAAATCACATCCATTAATTACACACTTGGTTCTTGAAGTCCTTGTTATATTAACTCCATATTTGTAAGCTTCTTGACCAATACCATTTACCTCGTTTGCTGTAAATATTTATATGTAACAAATTTTCTTTGTGACAATACGTATATCAGTTATCAGTGTTGCCGTATTTTTAATATAATCCTCATGTTGTGATATCAAACCTGTGAGATTGTAAAATGAAATGAAATAAACTTTTTATTATAACTGGAAGTTTTAATAAATGTTTAAAAGTGAATTGTAAACATGAATAAAGCCGCCGAGCAGTCTGTAAGCGCTTCTGGATTTGGTCTGATCTTGCTATTTTAAAACATTAACAAGAAAAATAAAAGAGTGTTAAAAACAAACTTTAACTATTTCAGTTATATAGAAAGAAAAAAAACATTAATGGGTGATTGTAAATCTGGATACTGTTGTGCTGATCTGAATACCTGTTAATCTTTAACAATACAGATCACTCAGTGGGTCTGTAGGTACCTAAGTGCTTGATTGATAGCATTGTGCTTCAAAACGATCAGTATTTTTCATAAAAATGCATTTTATATTGCTATTTTCTTCTGTATGAAGGTTAATTTAATGGACAACTGCATGACCAACTCCTTCGTGCCTGTGACGGAAACGTCGATGTCCACGCTGCCTCTCTCGAAGGGAAACACATTCGGAAAGTTTTCTGTAGGAGCCGTCATGTTCACCATAGCTTGATGTCCCTGCACAAACATGTTACAAAGTGAGTAAGTATGTGTTAAATTATTAAACATGTCGATTAGGGATATCACATGGAGAACAAAATGACTAGCGGAGGTGCCATAGCCCTCTTATAAACGCCTTGTTTGGACCCCAGTATTTTTTATTTTAACATAAAAAATCGTTAAAAGATCCCGAACCCGTTAGGTGACGCGTAACTGATGGTTTTGGTGGATCTTTCGCGTTCCCAAGCAGGTTGCTCCCACATACATACAGGCATAAATGTCAGTTTTCTTAAAATACCTGTTATTATTTAAATCGAAAGTCTGTGAGAGAGTCTTTAGAATAAATAGATTTTTAATATAGGGCTAGTAAAGGTACTTACGGAAGTCATGGTGGCCTAGTGGGTAAAGGACCAACCTCTCAAGTAAAACCACCAATGCAACTTTTCTAAGTTTGTATGTACTTTCTAAGTATATCTTAGACACCATTGACTGTGTTTCGGATGGCACGTTAAACTGTAGGTCCCGGCTGTCATTCAACATCCTTGGCAGTCGTTACGGGTAGTCAGAAGCCAATAAGTCTGACACCAGTCTAACCAACGGGTATCGGGTTGCCCGGGTAACTGAGTTGAGGAGGTCAGATAGGCAGTCGCTTCTTGTAAAGCACTAGTACGCGGCTGAATCCGGTTAGACTGGAAGCCGACCCCAACATGATTGGGAAAAGGCTCGGAGGATGATGATGGATGAGTATACTTACGGCTGGCATAGGGCACCGTAGGCCGGCATTTTTTGCAGCGCCCCCTACAAAAGGCTCCTTGTTTATGAAATCGCATAATTTGTAATGCATCTCAATAAATGAACGTCGGTACTCGTTATGCAAGAACTGCTTGAGAACTACGTCCACCTGGAAGACACCACGTAATTTTAGGTATGATAGCCGATTATCTGCTACGGTGGCTGTCCTCATGTAAGGAAATTATAGTGCATAGCCAATTGCGCAGGACATATTATAGTGCACAAGCATTTGCACAGACACAGGTGCACTCACTATTCCAATCAATGCCAATTTAGAACAGGTTCTTAAGTAGGCAAATTGGACGAGAGGCAAGAAGTAGGCAGAGATGGAATGATTTGGACGTTCGAAGACGGACAACCCAAGGGCCGTGATGGATGGACTTAACTTGGAAGCTACATATGTTTAACAATTTCGTACTATTTTATTTTACAACACAAGAGTTAAAAATGCTTGGCGCGGTCGCGTGGACAGGTGACTATCTTGCCATGTAAAGTTCCTCCGTGTTTCGGAAAGGACCTACGCTTGTTGTAACCCGGCCGTCATTTAAAGATCTTTCTTCTGGCATAGAAAGAATCCAGAAAGCCTGACAACCAGTCCTACCTAGGAGTAACGGGTGGCCCAGGTCGACAGATAGGTAGTACCGATAACTAGACTGAGAGATAATAATGGCGTCCTAGCCGATTATCGGCCACGGTGGCAGTTCTCTTATGAGCAGATCAGCCATCTGCTCAGAACATACAGTGCACAAGCATTGGTGTAGACACACGTGCACTCCCTATTCCCTCACTCTTGTAGCCTGATGGGAAATCGAAAACTGACCGTTATATTGTTATTCCATTCATGTTTAGTGAAGCCAACAAGGTTGATATAGTAGGGAGACTTCCTGCTATAGCGGCGCACGGTGATCGTCGTGTTCTCCAGGTATTTGGGGTTCGTGTATATTATATTCGCCCTCTCGGGGATAACAGTCATACACTGGAAAATAAAAAGAATTAGGGAAAGAGCAGACTTGCAAGCTGATTGGACAAGTACAAGTTTCTTTATCTACACTTGCCTGCAATGGTGCCTTGATTAAAAAAAATTAGGTACTTACTTCAACATCATAGAAATATATCAAAATTAAGGAAAAGTTTAGAAAAAAAATGTTTTTCATGGCGTTGAATGTTTGATCACCTACGATTACAAAAGGACTGTTTTTAAAAGCTAAGTACTTACATCATTATTGAGGTAAAATTTTGACTAAATATTTGATGTTATTATCGATCAGATACGTGCTTATTGCTACCGTAACAACATGGATCAGTATTATCTTTTGAAATCAAAATCGTTTAAGTGAATGGTCCATATCATAAATGGAAATTGATTATGTTCGGTTGGAGTTTAATTCTGTCTGACTGGTTTCCTCTCGTTAGGATGAGTTGCACCATTTATGTAGGTAAATGTTTTCTACTAAAACGAACGATACCCAACCAAAACGTAACCATTATAGTAATCTGTGCCATAACCAACAATAAAATTACAGTCCAATGGTCAAACAAATCGGCGATTTAACAACTGGTTACGGCTTAGTTAATGTGCACATGCACTAACCTAACCCAACCGTCGAGTATATAAACCCTCTACATAGAATATGGATAGATGAGACCTATCTTCTCGATTATAGTTATTTTTAGAATATTTGGGCATCTAGACGCTGACTGATAAAAAGGTGGATTGGGCTATTTAGATCATGTAGGTATACTCCTATATGTGAATGTTCTAGAATAAACAATCGTAGGTACCGATCCTGCGTAAACACGAGTCTAGTCTCTATTTAGAGATCTGTGTTAGATATACATATTATATACCTACTGGGTTCGGGACTCAGGACTTGATGCAAACCACTTTGCAGGTGCAAGCTTCTTGTAATAATAGATAACGTAGAAATTCAAACATACCCATGTAATTGCATTTGAGAAGAAGGGGCTCAAAGGGTAACAGATAAACATAATCTTACAAGCAATTACCTACACCAAAACATTTCAAACCTTTTTGAGACTGAATTAGGCACTAAATACTGGCCGTAATTAAATCTGTAAACATTTGGCCAACAGCTTCGAAGTCAGAATTTTATCTCATTCTACAAATGACAGTGTAACAGTTTCTGGAAAAAAATATTTTTTTTGTTAATTTATTTTTATTAAGTATTAGATTAATGAACCTTAAAAAATTCAAGTGTTATTAAAAATATTGAAACTGTTAAAAGAAGGTAGGTGATTACCATTTTTTCATAATCGTAGTCATAATGAGGATTCCCTTAAATGTCTTAGTGCTCCTATATAGAACGACTGAAAGATTTTATCTCTCAGAGGGATTTCAACTTTATGTTGCGCAAGTACCTAGCTACTCGTATATTTACGTTGGAGCGATGGGATGATCCAGGATGGCGCTGTATCCTTGGTTCGAGCCTATAGAATTCACCAATACCAGTTCGAACGATTAGATAAGTACAGGGGCCCGATTCTCCTAATTTTACTTAAGCGTCATACGATTCACGTTCGACTGAGATTCAATTGATTGCAATATGATTGTAGAGCAAATTACCGTATAGACCAAAATCACCAAAATAGCAGACCAATCGCAAACCAATCGAATGTCGTTGGAATACGATTGGTCTTATTAGTAGCAGAATGCCCGATATGGTTAAAACTGCTATTGCGATTCAATTTCTATTCGATTTTGACATTATTAACTTAGGAGAATCGGGCCCCAGAACAGATGAGGAAAATGATGAAATACGCTAGCCTAAAATAGCTATCATCTTCCCAACGAAATGAATATTGCTTTGAAAGTCCGTGACAAATGGGCCGTCTGCCATCGTCACCGCCACCAGTGCCTGGAAATTCTAGCAGATCCAAGTATGAAAGTGGCGGCGACTAAGTTTCGTGTCCACTCGCTTATTTCATACGTTGACCTCTTCATGCTTAATTACTGAGGCTCATAATTATTTACAAAAAACCTTTTTTATTTCAGTTAACAATGTCTTTAGCGAAATCTATATTGAGAACTTCCCAAAAGTATAAATATGTATGCGGTCCAGCGGTAAGTTATCTTCATATAGACCTACAGTTTCGTTCTCTCCTTATATTTTGTTTTTATTGGTTTGAATACCTATACCGTTAAGCTTATAACATAGAGGTTTATTTGTTCTCGCTAGTTGAAGATGTGCCTGTCTTCAAACGCGGAGTCGTTTCTGTGCGGCGCTAACGCGAATTTTCTTGAAGCGCAATACTTGGAGTGGTCAAAGTCCAGAGGATCAGGAGCCATTGATTCGGTACGCATACTTAACTGTTACACAAATATTTGAATATGCATACACATACTCTTTCTTATTAGTGTCATATATCTCAGGCGAACCAGCTATCATTCTGCGGTCTTTCTACCTACATAAATTCATACATAACACACTATTTGTGGTATGTGTTTCAGCCCTCCTCCCGATTTACTATATTATTTCAGATTCATCATCATCATCATCATCTCAGCCATAGGACGTCCACTACTGAACAAAGGCCTCCCCCTTAGATCTCCAGATTTCAGATTCATTCACACCAAATACCCATCTCAGCATTGTCATTTCTGCGACATGGACTCGATCATCCCTTTTCCAAAATGATGATATGAGTTTCTGTGCGAGATCTTTCTCTTTAACACTTAGGTAGCTACACATTCGTTAACATGAATACTTTTTTACAGAAATGGGATGGATTCTATGATAGCGTCTGCGGTCCTGCGTTAAAGATTGAAGAAATGCAGGATGACTTCAGTCCTACAACAGTCCGTAAGTACCCACGTAAATCGCGTTATCAACTGTTTCTGTTTGCCCTTCCATCATTAGAAATATATTCCTATAGGTACGTACCTATAATAGAACTTCTATTATTTAACAAGGGGTTTCTGAACTTTTTGTACGCTTTGCTCAACAATAAGACCCTTGTACCTTATTCCACATTTTATTGATATTTACAGATCCTGACCAAAAAAAGGAAGGAGGGAAAAGTTCAGAGGACGACGTTCAAGATAGAATCAAACTGAATTTGGCAGTCGCCAGCTTAATTCGAAGTTATCAGGTGAACTATTATTTTTATCAGACTGAAAAGCAAGAAATAAAAGTAAACTATAGAAGACAGAAGTGACTTCCAAAACACAAAATTGAAAATAAACGTTTTTCCTTAGCTTCTTTCAATCCTAATAGGTAGTTTATAATTAAGATATGTCTAACCCAGCCAGTATAAGGTAAAGCCTTCACCAAGTTTGTTTCCACAGTCTCGTGGTCACCTGCTCGCGAAGACTGACCCTCTCGGCCTGACATTGCCAGCCAGGCTCATCGCGTCATCGAAGAATTTGCCTCTGGACTCCAAAGGGATAGAGTCTGTTGTGGTAGCCCGGGAGTTGACCTCAATGTTAAGTAAGGATCGGCTTCGGCACATACTTAATTACCTAGTAATTAATACATCAGTATAAAAAGGGTGTTGAAAAATGAATAACAAATTACAGTGCCAACAAAAAAACAAAAACATTGCCAACCCCAGTAAATTGTCATGTCATAAGTAGTTCGCATATAGTTCATAAATAGTTAGCTCCCTATTACCTACAAAGTGTTTTTGATTTGTGATTTTTTAGTTTGGTTTTTCAATATCCGTACTAAGATGACTCTTAATTCCTTAGCCGACGAACACTTGGACATGAAGTTTGAACTACCTGATAGAACGTTTATTGGCGGCAAGGAGACATCGCTAACACTCAGGTAAAGGTGTCATCTCGAACCTACTACCTAGCTAGATGTACCTACTTGTTATTGAGGGGTTGAGACATATGCATGGAGGCTGGAAATCGATGCGTCAGCCAACATTAATTCTACAAGAAAAACAAATAATCCGCACCTATCACCACTCTTCACGAGATATTCAATTTGTTTCAACCCTTCACCGTTTCAACCGTAATTAGGCTAACCTACTTGCAATTTATGATACACCCGTTAGTTTAGGCATTTTCCAAATAATAAAAGTCCTATTTCGCTTACTTAGAGAGATAATCCGGCGCATGGAGATGGTGTACTGCGGGTCGATTGGCATAGAGTACATGCACATGTACGACATTGATGCCGTCACGTTCCTCCGCGAGAAGATGGAGGTGCCGGGTGCCTTCGACATGAACAACAAGGAGAAGAGAGACATCATGAGGCGGCTCACTAAGGCTGTCTTGTGAGTGTTAAACCCTATTATTACTTTCTGACCCTTACGCGAATATTACATTTAAATAAAACGGATTATATTTTTACGGATTTTCATCATCATCATCCTCCGAGCCTTTTTCCCAATCATGTTGGGGTCGGCTTCCTGTCTAACCGGATTCAGCTGAGTACCAGTGCTTTACAAGAAGCGACTGCCTATCTGACCTCCTCAACCCAGTTACCCGGGCAACCCGATACCCCTTGGTTAGACTGGTGTCAGACTTACTGGCTTCTGACTACTGCCAAGGATGTTCAATGACAGCCGGGACCTACAGTTTAATGTGCCATCCGAAACACAGTCAATGGTGTCTAAGATATACTTAGAAAGTACATACAAACTTAGAAAAGTTGCATTGGTATTTGCCTGACCTGGGATCGAACCCGCGCCCATTTTTACGGATTTTATCACGGTTATTTATACATGTTTATACATGTTACATAATATTATTTAATCCCGTCTTTCGGAACTAGACTAAGGTGTTGGACGTCTTGATATTTTGGTTACAAACAGCTACCCTACATTTTGTTGATTATTGACAATCCGATTCACGCAGAACGAGCACACAGTATCCTTAGGTCTAGTATTTTTCGATTCGAATGTAGCTTTTTTAGTATATTTATACACATACAATTACCTACTTTGTTTTTTGCTACCTAGACTTAAATACCTACTTTGTTTTTTTTAATGCAATATGTGAATCCAAACTATACCTACTCAGGGTTCTCAATTCCTAGTTTGATGTTATTATTCCAAATTCACGTCTTAAGAGCTCCTTCTTACTGTAGCCTGGAAAAATACTTCGCCGTCAAATGGCCGGCGGAGAAGAGGTTTGGTTTGGAAGGCGGTGAGAGCATGATCGTGATGCTGGAAGAGATCGTGGACACCAGCACCAAGCTTGGTGTGGAGTCCATCACCATGGCCATGCAGCATAGAGGTGACTCTTTATAAAGGAAGGGCCATTTAAACTCCTTTCGACTTCTGTACTTAACACACTGTTTATATTGAAACAGGTCGACTAAACATGTTGGTGAATGTATGCCGAAAACAGTTGCTTGATATTTTTGCGCAATTCAAGCCTATGGAACCGGTAGAAAGTGTGAGTATTTTTTATTCACTTATAAAATTCCAGAATGGTTACGAATCCTTTAACATTTTTAATTTTACGTACATATTTTTTTATTTAGGTTTCTGGTGACGTGAAATACCATTTGGGCACTTTCATCCACCGGTTCATTCGCCGTACGAACAAGTACATCAAGGTTTCGATGAGCGCGAACCCCTCTCACTTGGAGGTGGTCTCGCCGGTCGTGTGCGGGAAGGCTCGCGCCGAACAGTTCTGGAGAGGCGATAATAATGGCGACAAGGTATTATAAGCTCTTTTCCCGCTGCTTCACCCGGCTTCCGTGAGAACTTCTTACCGTACCGGGATATAGACTATGTATGTTACTCGGGAAGAGGAAGCTATACAAGAGATTAAGTTTCATAAAATCCATCCAATAGTTTTTGCCAGAGACAGAAACACCCATACATAATACATCCATCTATACATAAAACTTATGCGTTTATAATAGTTGTAGTATTCCGCCAGTTCCATCATGGTAGATATAGCTCTAATGTGTTGGGCTTCAGATAAGTTTTCCTCCTCATCATATGATTGTAAGATATGATTGACCAGGTGATGGCTATTGTGATGCACGGAGATGCGGCCATGTGCGGCCAGGGCGTGGTGTACGAGACGTTCTCTCTGAGCAACCTGCCGGCCTTCACCACGCACGGAGCCATCCACATCATCTGCAACAACCAGATCGGATACACCACCGACCCACGTTTCTCTAGGAGCTCGCCCTACTGTTCAGGTAGATACAAAATACAAATACAAAAATGTTTATTTCACTACCAACATGTTTATAACATTAGTTTATGATCGAAGCCTCTTTTTAAGCATAATGACGCCTGTGTTAGGAGACTCCGCTCTTGGCGCTCTTCCATAACTTTGTCTGTTTGTTGTCTGTTTGGCTGTTGCTGTCTTACTGATTGTTAACTATACTATAATATACTAGATAAGATCCTCACAAAATTCAACACACAAACAATAAAATTTACTGATCCAGAATATGTATGTAATATCCGACTTCGCATGAGACGGAAAAGTTAGTTGTCGATTTTGTTTTAAAATTAGAACGAACATGAACAGACTTTTCCAAATACAAAATCCATCCCAAAATCCAGTGGGAAGGATTTTCCATCACGGCGGTGGAGACTACAACGCCGAGGTGGTAGAATCCTTCCTGTATGCATAGCCACAGTTAAGCGTATACGCCAAGGACTGTAGTTAATGCCCTTCTCATCATAGATATAGCAAAGATGATCGATGCTCCGGTCTTACACGTGAACGGCGATGACGCCGAGGCAGTCGCGTACGTAGCGCGCGTGGCCATCGAGTTCCGCTGCAAGTTCAAGAAGGACGTAGTTCTGGACCTGGTCTGCTACCGGCGCCACGGACACAGCGAGGAGGACGAGCCCATGTTCACACAGCCCTTCATGTACAAGAAGATTAGGTCGCTCAAAACTGGTCAGTCACCGAAACACTTTATTTACCCCTATCTTTTGGATAACTGAGCTTTTTGAAACTTTCTAAATGGAAAGGAATTTATGAAGTTGTAGGAGTTATGGTATTACGTAGTACGAGTAATGGTTCCTGGGGAACTGTTGTCTTTTCATCAACAATAGAGAACCAGTCAACAGCATCATACTGCGTAGACCTAAAAATCATAATAATATATGAGTACGTTTCATAATAATGAGTGCGTTTCCAGTCGATTTGATGTATGCGGACAAACTGAAAGCGGAGGGTGTGGCTACCGAGGCCGACATCAAGGGCTGGGAGAAGGAGTATACGGATACGCTCAACAAACACTTCGAGCTCGCCAAGAAGGTCACCAAGCTCAGCATCACGGACTGGATCGATACTCCCTGGACCGGCTTCTTTGAAGCAGTCGACCCTAACAAGGTAGGTAGCATATATTTTATAGATTGGAGAATGTAACTTTGTACTCTGTATTAGTTCCTGTGTTCCTTATGTTCTATTTTCTAAAGTCTTCTTAGTTCTATTTTTAAGAGATGGTGCTTGTTTCAGATATTAGAAACTGGAATAAGTCAGGCATCAATAAATACTATTGCCAACCACTTCACTCAGCCACCTGAGCCGTGGGCCTTTGAGATACACAAGGGTGTCACTAGGATCTTACAAAATCGAGAAAAAATGGTATGTATCGCCATAATTTAATAAGAGTCACCAAAGGATTATTGGTCACAATTGAATCTTTTTGTTTGACGTCCGCATAACCTAGTCGCGATGATGCGAACTCATTTTAATGCCAAGCAAGAGGATGATGACTGAGATTTTTCCAAACGCTATGGTATTGTTTATATGTAGGTGAAGGAGGGAATCGCGGACTGGCCGATGGGCGAAGCGCTGGCGTACGGCTCGCTGCTGCGCGACCAGGTGCACATCCGCTTCACCGGCGAGGACGTCGAGCGAGGCACCATGGCCCATAGGTACTGATGACGGCGCACCAACCTACAGCTATAAATTTTCTTCAATCGATTTTCAACCTTATGGCAATAGTGGAAGGTTAACTTCTAATTTACCTTCTGTACCAGGATAAAAAATATTTTGGTACGACACTCAAATAATGAATATGTACCTATTGAATATCATCATCTGTGTACATAAACTACGGTTAAAAAATATGAATTTCCAAAGTAGATCCTGGGATAACCCCTACTACGCTACGTCATAACTCAGTCACAAACTTGACCTCTTCATAATATTAGTGGTTTAAGGCTCCTTGATGTGACTTTAACGATTGTCGTTCCGTCAGGCATCACGTATACCACCACCAGGGCGTGGACGGCGCCACGTACCGTGTGCTGGACACCCTGTACCCCGACCAGGCTCGCTACGAGCTACACAACAGCTCGCTCTCAGAGTTCGGTGAGAATATTATCTATATCTTGCTCTTGATTACTTTAAGAATGGTAGACTTTATCGTTAACGACTGAGCATTCAGGCGCGTGCCCAGTAGTGGCAGTAGTGGGACGATAAAAAGGCTGATGAAGATGACGAGATGACTTGACTACGTATTGTGTCCGTATTTCCGAAATCGCAAACGCGACTGCAGTCAAATGTCTCCACTCTACAACAGTGGAGCTAAGTCCCTTCTTCGAGGAATAGCTCGGGAGGAGACAAGGCACCTTCTCGTTGAATATCAAATAAATAAACTAGCTACAACTCTATGTCGACGATAACTACTAACACGTGAATTAAGCTTTTATCCGTGCGTGTGATCAAGGATGTCCACATTTAAAGCTGTTGCCATCGGCAGGTATCTTGGGCTTCGAGATGGGTTACTCGTACTCGAGCCCGAAGGTGCTGTCCATTTGGGAGGCGCAGTACGGCGACTTCGCGGACACAGCGCAGCCAATGTTTGACACTTTCATCGCAAACGGCGAGAGCAAGTGGGTCAGCCAGTCAGGCATCGTGGTGCAACTGCCACACGGCATCGACGGTGCTGTGAGTGATCATCCAACATACAAACTTTCTTCGCCTTTGATTATTGCTCCAAATCATCAAAGTAAGTGAATGTAATCTCTTGTGTGAATGAGTCGCCTTTTTCATTGATCAGGGTCCGGAGCACTCGTCGGGACGCATTGAGAGATACCTGCAAATGTGCGATGATGATGAGGACATCATACCCGACCTGGACGATAAGGGTTTGATCTGTAAGTATTCTGCTAGCTTGCATGCATCTCAACTACCTACTGATCTACTATATCTCTCCGGCTGTCTTCTGAAATTGTTCGTTTTGTGTTCGCTATGCTCATATTAATGTTATATAGCTGAAGAATTGGCTTCTGCTTGCTTGGATGCGCTAGTCTCAGGAATCGAACCGGAATACTACTGGTTGACCTCTTTCGTAAACAGCCGCCTTGGCCGAATATCGGGCTAGATGTGTATCACTAAATACCTTCCTCACGAGTCGTTTCGTAATATAACCATTAAATGACAGTGAAACAGCTGCGTGCATGCAACTGGATAGTATGCAACGTGACGACTCCGGCCAACTACTTCCACATGATCCGGCGGCAAATAGCGATGCCGTTCCGCAAGCCGCTGATCATCATGACGCCTAAAGTCGGCCTGAAGCACCCCTACTACAGGTCCAAGTTCAGCGAGTTCCTTCCCGGGACTTCCTTTAGAAGGTGACATTACTAATATACTTTGGCATTACACATTCGTTATTTATTTAATAAGAAGAATTTATACACCAATATTAACGATTCAAGTAATACTTATAGGTAATTAAATTTTCTGAACATTATATTCTTTCAGAGTCATCCCGGAAGAGGGGCCAGCCAGCAAAAAGCCTGAAGGTGTTAAAAAGCTAATCTTCTGCACCGGCAACGTAGCTATCAAAATTAATGACCTTCGAAAAGAGAAGAAACTAGAGGACAAAATTGCCTTGTGTCGCGTCGAACAGGTGTACCCGTTTCCTTACGACCTGGTCCTCAAAGAGTTCTGCAAATACGAAAAGGCGAAGAAAGCATGGTGTCAGGAGGAACATAAGAATCAAGGCGCTTGGCCTTTCGTCAAAGTCCGCATGGAGAATCTCTTTCAACAAAAAATTGAGTTAGTACCTACTTATGCAAGGAGAATTTGACGAAATTTCAGAAATAGATTAAGATTGGATTGCACAAAACTTGGAGACCCTCGTTCACAGTACCTACTTATGTAACTCGCTAGAAAACAAAACATTGGACAATCTCCTTCTGTTTTGGAAGACTAATAAAAGTTTAGGTACGGCTTAGGTAGTAACATCAACTTAATACTAATGCATTTACTTGTTTACCCTCAGATGCATTTCAAGACCAGCGAGTTCGGCTTCGGCGACAGGAATAAAATGGGTTCACTTGAAGGAGTTGAAAGAACTCAAGGATAGAATTATTGCAGGCTGCGTCTAGAAGTAAAATTAGTAAAAACTTGTGAAATGTCCAATAATGAAAACAAAATAATAAAAAAATAGTTTTATATCACTGACTTTTTTCTTACCTAAGGAACACTATGTAATATGGCCTGTGCACACCATGTACTTTAGGCCCAGCGCACACCGCTGGAAGCGCGTCGAAGAGCATTTTCTTGAATCCGCGGGCGGATCATCAACAGAGCATACGCGAGCATGCGCGCGCATGCTTTATGCATTATATACTCTCATGTACTAATAAGTCGTGGTGGCCTAGTGGGTAAAGGACCAACCTTTCAAGTATGGGGGCGCGGGTTCGATCCCAGGTCAGGCAAGTACCAATGCAACTTTTCTTTTTTTTTTATTTAATATATCAAAAAGTAGTAACTGTTTATTTACATAGATATTTACAACACATATTTACAATAAAAATCAAAAACTATCCTAGTAAAACAAAAAACTAAAAAGCGTCAAAAAATTCGTCCCCATCGTTGTCAACTGGGAGCGTGCCCAAGAGGCTGGCAGCATTACCACGTTGGATCGCCATGCTGATTCTTTGTCCGAGGTAATAGCCAGCCTTCTGGTCACGAGAAGCGTCAACCAGCCACCTAGAGAGATCTTTAAATAGAATGTGGGCATTCGGACCCCACGATCCGAGGGTTTCAACCCCAAACGGTTCGAAAATATAGTTTCTATATAGTAGGGGAGGCAAGAGTGCTAAACCGGGAGTGACTCGAGCGTCAATGAGACCTATTAGATTGCGAAACTTAGATGATAAGAAGAAAAAAATGTCCTGACATACACACACTTTCATCGGTGGGTGGAGCGGCTATAAACTTTCAAAAATGTAAAAAAAAAAACAGTTGCATGGACATACTCGAGCGCGTCAGATATTAATAGCATGCACGTCGTACGTCATTTTTTAAACATACGTATATTAATCTGACTGTTTCCATGGTGGGGGTGGTCGTAGGTAAGGGTTAAAAATGGGAAAAAAAATAATTTTATCGAGCGCGACAGATTTTCAAAAGGGGTGTTAAGTGAACCAAAACGAAGTCTCTTATGCAATAATCTGACGATTTAGACGTGACCTAAACTCGTGGTCATTATTTAAAATTGCAAAAAAAAATCGCCATTTTGAAATACTCGAGCGCGTCAGATTAAGATATATATGGTTCATTTATGTACCCTTAACGTAATCATCTTATAATCTGACGATTATCTGGAGAGACTCGCTTAATCTGACAATGGAAAGTTTTTAAAACTAATAATAATCAATACTGTAACCTAATTTTCTTTGAAAAATTAACACCAATGTCGTTGTTTTTTAATTTTGTTATAATCATTATCTAAGTCGTGGTGGCCTAGTGAGTAAAGAACCAACCTCTCAAGTATGTGGATTCGATTCCAGGTCAGGCAAGTACCAATGCAACTTTTCTAAGTTTGTATTTACTGTCTAAGTTTATCTTGGACACCAATGTCTGCACAGCAAGTACTTAGTACTTACAAGACATACACGTTGTAGCACTTTGGTATTCCTTTAAACTTGAGATATCAATAGATTATTTAGTTTTAACTTTTACACACTTTTTGATCTATATCCCAGAACGGACAAACATTTCAACAAAGCTGTCATAATAAAGGTTGTTCTAGATAAAAAGGCCTATCCAATGATATGTATGAAATTGCTATTGGCGGAGTGTACCAATCTGCTCATACATTACATACATTTCTATAATAATTACATTGAATTATAATGACATTGATAAATATACATGTGACATAAACAATACAATTGAATCTATAATAACATGGCTTGACGGAAATAATCTACGCGTCAATCTTACAAAAACTAATTTTATTCAATTTAATACATATAGATAAAAAATAAGGCTCATCATCATCTGCCTAGCCTTTTTCCCAACTATGTTGGGGTCGGCTTCCAGTCTAACCGGATGACTAGGCCACCACGACTGTATAAAAAGAAGACTATAAAGAGTAATTATAGAGGACATAAATTACAAGAAGTATACGAAATGGCATTTCTCGGTATCACGATAGACAAGCAATGCAACTGGAAGGAACACGTATTTAACGAAAGTAGCCAATAAAATGAATCGTCTTCGTTAAAAACAGTATATCTGCATACTATGTATGACTTCCTGAGATTAGCGAGTTCAAACAAAAAAACTCTTCAGCTTTATAATATTAGTGTAGATTATTTAAGACCCAAAATGTACCAACACTTATTGCAAATGAATTGAATTGAAAAAAGAGAGAGAGGAATAGAAACCTGGGAGGAGAATACCGGCATCACGTAGCTGCACGCTTTAAACTTTATCGATTAATTTTCCTTACTTCGGCTTACGGGAATCGTCAGATTATATATTTTTCGTGAACGTTGAATTATTCCCTTCAAAATAAAAAAAAAATTAGCCGCGCTCGAGAAAGTCAAGATGAAGATTTTTTTTTACAAGTTTGTAACCTTCCTACTTCTTATCGTCAATCGCAAATTGTCAGATTAGTGGAATATACACTTTTTAGCATATAACTAACTTACCCTATCTTAATCTGACGCGCTGGAGAATGTCAGATGATATTTTTTTTTTTACTAATCTGATCCTTTATTCTAGACACGCGGCTACATATACAGGGCTTATATTTGGTGGAGGTGTTAAATGGGGTAATAGGTACCTCCCTATATACTAATCTGCCGCGCTTGAGTAAATCCCAAAATCCCTTCTAGGCCTCCCCTACTATTCCGACAAGGCCACTATATTTCCGCCGCTTGAGGTTCTCCGCAGCCGCAGCGGCAGCAACAGCACAGCACGCAGAACTTGGAAGGTGTGATGGCGCAAGAGTATCGACACAGGTTGCGTCCCATACTAATGGCCTACCCATCTTCCAAGGGAATAACGACATGCCGTCTGGTCTCTTACCGTCGTCGCGTGCCAAGCCGTTTGGTTCTAATACAGCTGGTACCCCGACGGCAACAAGAGCTCGACGTATAATGTCATTGATGTTTGCATACCGCGCAATACGGCCCGCACTACGGCTGCACGACAGGCCGTGGTGTCCGAGGCTGGTAACAGCCTCACCACAGTGGCAGCGATGAGGGGAGCAGCACGGTGCTCCTATACGTAAACAAGTAGCGAGACGGAAAGTTGTATCGTCAAACATGGTGCCAATGTTTGACTGCCAACTCTCTTGTATATTCTCTTATGTAAACCCATTATGTACTCTCTTACGTACCTACTCCTCTTATCTACTTTCTAATGAACTCTCTTATGTACTCCTCTTATATACTCCTCTTAGGGTGTACTATGCCAAATCGAATAACAAATAATCGAATATCAATTGATCGACCACTATAAATCGAAATTCTAAATACTCGAACATTCATAATATCGAATGGTTATTAAATCGAACATTCAATACATCGCGCAGTCTATACATCGAGTGTTCAAAATATCGAATGTTCGTTTGATCGAGCGTTAAATGCAAAACATATTCGGGTGATTCTTCGAAACACAGTTTTTACGTGTTTTTGACCGAAGAACACATGAAAATATCCTTCGATTGGAATGAAAGTTTCAGGTTTTATGTAAAAGGTAAAGATCTATCGACGCCTCATGTAACTAATTAGAATTTATTAAAAAAAACTATAATTAAGTTAGCAGAAAACAGTAAAACCTAATTAATCTGGTGTGTCCCAACGCCGGTTTTTGCTGCATTATTTAACTTTCTGCGAGCTACGGTCGCTTTACAATAAAACTAATGAATCCAAATGATCTTTGAATATGTGCTTCTGAATATTTTAATATTAAAATTTAAAAAAAAATGTGTATTTTCATAATTACATAAATTTAAAAATTGTCCCCGACTAAATTCATCATTAAGCTGGCTCGATTTGTTCAAACATTATTTATACGTTATAAAACATATTTGAAAGTGTAATATTTACTTGTAAGTGATCGCGCAGGTCAGCACCGAACGGTGACAGTGAGTTCTCGTGAGCGGACATATTTTTCCAAAAAAATACGATTGCAAGTTGTCATCGTGTTTGTAAGGCAAGTAGTCATATCAATCTGTCTTAATTAACTGATAGTGTGCATCTACTATCGTTTTGTTGCCAAAGCAAAGTGTCTTATGATATGGTTTTGCTAACATTAATTGCATGTTTGATACCTTACGTTTATAAATAAAGGAGCAGGATTTGATAATCTGCGAATTCCTAATTTTTCTGGCCCCAATTAGTCTGGATTCATCTGGCTCTTAAAGCCAGATGAATTTGAGCGGGACATATGAATTAGATTTCATTCAAATTCGGCATATGTTACAGGTATGTCTAATGACATTTCTTAATTGTAGTTTGTTTAATTTGTGTTGGCTTCTAGTGCATTTTTTTTTGTTCAAATACCGTGGAAATAATTTTTTTCTTTATTAGTATTACTTATTTTTTAATTTCAATAAGATTACTTAAGTAAGTAATACAAAAAAATAAAGCAATGGCCTGTTGGTTTTTATTCCGAAGTTCAATTTCTGTGCTAGAGGTTTTGGGGTTTTTTTTTATCGTTGCTAGAATAGCTTTATATTTTTTTAGATCCATATTTTCAAAATGGCATAACGAAAATTACAAACAAGAGAAGAAATACTTAGAAAAAAAGACTAGCGGATAAGAGAAGATATGACAGAATAAACAATAATGAAGAATTATGGAAAGAAAAACAAGAAAAGAATAGATAAAACTATATACGCAGGAAAGAAGAAAACAAACAACTACTGATAGCCATAATTAATAGACTCTGATTATGAAAAATGTAATATTTTTTAGGAATTTAGGCAGGATATTAATTAGTTTTCTACTATCTCAAGCTTAGAGTTCCTATCGTGCTGAAAAATTAAGTCTGATTTTGATTAGTAAGTTTTATTACATTCTAATTTAGAGTTTGTTTTCGGTGAAGTTTATTTTTATTTTAAGCTAAGATACGTTTTTGTTTTGTGTTATTAAGTTAAGAGGTCTTAGTAAGATAAATTTACCATTTCATATAATTATTATAGCGTTGAAGCTAGTGTGATTTAACAACCGTAAGAGGTTTAATAAATGATTAATTTGAAGGAAAGTGTTACTGTTTACTTAAAAAAAAAAAAAGGAAAAGGAAGAATAAATAAAAAAAGAGTAACTATTTCAATATTTGGTAAAATCTATACTAATATTATCAAGAGGAAAACTTTGTTTGTTTGTTCGTTTGGTTGAAATGGATAAACTCAAAAACTAATGGACCCATTTTTAAATATTCATTTTTAAAGCTATATTATCTGCGAGTAACATAGGCTATATTTTATCCCGGTGCGGGCAGTAGCTCCCACGCGACGCGGGTGAAACCGCGGGAAAACGGCTATTTTTATAATAAAGATCATTGGAAAAATAAAGGAAGTATCATTAATCTGTATACCTCTAATTAATATGGTGCGAAATCTCATTCATCTGCCTCGGTCACAATTAATCTGGCCCAGCAATTAATCAGCACCTTTTAAATCCTAATCTACGTGATGCAAATCGATGCCTTCGATATATGATATTGCACATAAGGCACTAGGTCATACTATGACGTCAATTCAGGTCTAAGAGCAAAAAAAAATTGAGCCAGATCAATGAGTCAAAAACCCTCGGTTTCAAAGAATCACCCATTCATCCTATCGAAAAATCCTTATTTTTTATGAATACAAGAAAAACTCAAAATTTACTAATAAATCACATTTTAATCTTTAATTCTTATCTTTTAAAGGTACATTTTAAAATTTTGTGTGAATTGAAAAGGCAAACACGGGATTGGGAAGACCTACTTTACAAAAAAGAGGCAAAAGGGATGATAATGCGATAGAAAAAATGTTAAATAATAATAAAAACTACATTAAAATATGATTTATTCATAAATTTTGAGTTTTTCTTGTATTCATAAAAAATAAGGATTTTTCGATAGGATGAATATGTTTTGCATTTAACGCTCGTTCAAACGAACATTCGATATTTTGAACACTCGATGTATAGACTGCGCGATGTATTGAATGTTCGATTTAATAACCATTCGATATTATGAATGTTCGAGTATTTAGAATTTCGATTTATAGTGGTCGATCAATTGATATTCGATTATTTGTTATTCGATTTGGCATAGTACACCCCTCCTCTTATGTACTTCCCTTATGTACTTCTCTTATGTACTCTGTTATGAACTGTCTTATGTACTTTTCTTATGTACAACTCTTATATACTCATCTTATGTACTTTCTTATGAACTCTCTTGCAGTAGCGGCTTTAGGGTAGGGCGCGGTTGGGCGACGGCCCAGGGCGCCGGATATACGGGGCGCCGCAGGCGCCCCCAACCAATCCTTGATCAGAATGTTACTCCTATTTTTGTTTTAAATTTCATCAAAGATCACAGCTTACAAGAACTGTATCCAAATGTATGGATAGCATCAGGGCCGCCTTAACCTATGGTGCAGGGTGTGCGAATAACCCGGGCGCCGCGGGCTCAGGGGCGCCGCGGTACGCTCCTGGACCAAGAAATTTCAAGTAAATTAATGTATTGTCGTATAATGTCGGGTGCGTTAGATACACTACTTTTATGTCCCAAAACTCTAAATTTTTCTAGCTAAACTTTGAACTATAAGGATTGGTTGGAGGCGCTTGCGGCGCCCCTTTTATCCGGCGCCCTGGGCCATCGCCCAACCGCGCCCTACCCTAAAACCGCTACAGGCTGTACGCGCCTCAACGGCGCGGTTATTGAATACGTTGAGTTAGTGCGTGTCTAAGTCCTCGGTAATGGTCGTCGGTATGCTGCCTATTTCTATATTATGCTTTGCTTTGCTTGACACTAACAAAATAAAATTGACAATCTTTAAACTTGTCATCAAAGTCACTGTCACTAGAGTGTGAAATTCGAAATTCATTGAATGTTAAAAATCAAAACAACAGTAAAAGCCGGGATTGCGTCCTTTATTAGTTAATTTAATAAGAATCATGTCTTCCTATTTTGATTTCTTTTGCAACAACATGAATAAGAATTGTCAAGAATCACAAAATGTTGACCGCATTGCCGGCGCTTGTTACTCAATGTGCCCTGATGAAGAAGTCAAGTTGTACGTATAAATAGAGATTTAAATTAACAATACCATTTTAAACAATCATAATATATCCAGTTAATTCGTGGATTGTTAAGTGCATATCGGCATTATGTCCTCTTTATAAAAATTGCTTATTATTGTTTCAAAAATAGCGCTCCTCGTTATAGATGTAGATCATCTAGAACTGAAAGAATTGTTCAAATTAGATCAGGATTTCCTACGATTAGTGCATGTTGGAGCGCTATAAACGTCAAATTATTGTATTATAGGCGCGAGTCTGAGCGGCTAGTGCACGTGTTAGAAGTGTGGGGCAGTGAGAGGAAGCTGGTGAAGAGTTACAGCAGGTCGGCTGCAGACTCCAACATGGCTGTCCCACGCCTGCTGCGACCATACTCCACGCTCACCAACACTGTACAGTATCTGCTGCTTGAGTAAGACTGCTACCATTTCAATAGACCACTTATTGTTACATATTTTGTAATAAATCACATACTTTCAGCATAAAATTTCAAAATATTTAATCTCACATTTTATCAGATATACTTTCAAATTACTTTTTAAACAATTACATCAAAAATAATAATACTCGCTGTTATTAAATAATAATACGATAATGTTACAGTATAACAAGAAGAGTAGATGTACCAGCATCGGTAGTGTATGACTATGTAGACGACCGCCTGAGAGCTGTGAGGCAGGACGTCACAATACAGCGGCTGCCTCCTGAACAGTGTGTTTGTCTTCTAGAACCTATGATTAGGTTCTATGTCTATTATGGCTATCAGTAAGTATTGAATTTCAAATTACAAATCATGGTCTTGGGGAAAATATACTTAATTATTATATTATTTACTCATAAATCTATTATTTTAGGTTATCAGACCTACCTCTAAAAGACTATGACCCAGTTCTCAACAAGAAGCGATTACTAGAATGTATAAAATGGTATCTCTCATGCTGTGACACTATTGATAAAACACAAGCGAAGTTGGATCAGCTGAGCAGTTTCTTTTCCAACCTTGAGTTGGACAGTAGTAAGCAATATAAACTGGTCAATGATCAAGTTCTCATGGAAAGCCTTTACATATTGTGCAATCTAGATGATTTACATCCCTTATTCAGATATGTTAAACTATCTAAAGACTTTAAAAGGTAAGAAGCCAGAATTCAATGATATATTTTTAAAATAAAAATAATATATACTAATAGGTATATTGTTTTTTTTTTTTTTCAGAAACAAGAAACTCCAATTTGCATATGAAATAGCAATAGCAAACATTCAGGGCAATTACATAAAAGTCTGTCAACTGTCAGAAAAACTGTGCCCTTTGTCATATTCTGCACTTTCCACCTACCTACCCATACTGCAACGGTAAATCTACATTATTATTTCTCTGTCTCATCCATGTCTTGGACGGCACTACTACTAGCTAGAGTATACCATAACTACTTTTTAAGAGCACATTTTATAAGGTGACCCTAGTAATTAGATACGTCATGATATGAACCTTGCTACAGACGTGCGCTAGAGGTGATGAGCCACGCATACAACAGCAAGCGGCTGACAGTCCCGCTGACGAGTGTGTCGCGCTGGTTGCGCTGTGGAGCGGCGGCGGCCCGGGAGGCCTGCGAGCACTACGGCCTCGCGGTCGACGGAGGCGCCGTGCGGTTCGATAAGTCTCACTTCAAACCTGATGCTACATTGGTAAGATTTGATTTGGTCTAAATTATTACCTAATTAATAAATTCAGGTTAGTTATTATTTCATGATTTATCTTTTCAGAATATACCTAAAACTGTGGACATAAGGAAGAAATTTGATTTAAGTATAATGGATATTTTTACATACACAACAGACAAATAAAGTTTTATATTTCACAGTCTAGTCAAGAAGTCTGATTAGAATAGGGTTGTTTCCAATTTTCGGAAATCTATTTAGATAGCTTCTAAATAATTTTAAGATCACTCTCTCTTTCATTTTTCGTCTCAAATCTTTGTATTTTTTATGTATTACATTTTTTTCTATTTTTCTTAAAATATTGCTCAGAAATAGAGATGGGTAACTCAGGAGTGATAGATACAAATGATATGAATCATTCCATTTGAATCAATCACTCTTCATATCTTTACATATCCGAATGTGTCAGTAGTTCAGTATATCTTTCTTTACACCTCACTCACTCGTCGGTCATCGCCTCGGGTACTAACTAATCTGTGGCGTCGGATAGCTTCGTCGCGCGCCATTGGTTGAACGTCAAGCGAGCCGTCTCGCTCGCACCCATACGATTACGAATGTCGTTACTTTGACCACAATAAGTTGACACCCAATAATAAGTTGTTAACTCTATTGCTCACGCATAAGGCTTATAATTGTTTGTCCTTAGTGAATATTTCGGTATTATAATCTTGTCAAATCCGAACAAACATGTTTTGACTCGAAACACAACACAACACACATTTTGGACTAAAATTTAATTTTCACGTAAATAATTTCGTAGGTAGACAGTCCTAAGCCTGTGTAAAGTATGAAGGGAAATCAGAAGGCTATTTCTATTTTTATTTTCTAATACTTACTAAACTAATGCTTATACTCAATACTAGATTGCGATTGACTATTTTTATTTTATTTTTTTTATTTATTTATTTTATTTATTTATTTAGGCACACCAACAACTTATTTACAAATACTTTCACATATATAAGTTTACAATTGTAATAAGTCCTGCGTAAATATGTTAATTACAGGACTATTCATTGAACTAATTAACATAAAAGAAGTAGGTTGTACCTACAGTCATAAGAATAGTATATTTTTTAATTAGAAAAAAGTTGTTCAATCGCAACCGCTCAATATATCAGAAAGATGCAAACAACAACCAACCTATCACTATATCTGAATGATCTATTTGAATGAGTGAGCCGCACACGAGTTGCGAGTTTAAACGAGCTACTGAGTTATACTGAGCTACTGATATAAAGATATGAAAGAGTGATTCATATCCCAGTGATTGAAAGATGCATATCTATCTTTTCTTTTCAATGACACATTTTGCCCATGTCTACTACTCAGAAAACGCTAGATCACGTGACTGTGACGTCAACGTTCTCTGTTCATTCCTTTACATTAAAGTACATCTGACGAGAAAAAACGAACATACTAACTAATTGATTTCTTAATTTTAATCATGGATTTTTACAAAATAGCCACAAAAAGTATAATATTTTTTACATGTAAATTATTTTTATACATTTAGCACAAAAATAAGATAACTCAAATGTTTTGAGTTGTTTACGCGGTAAACTGAAACGGTGCAAAGAAACGTAAAGTTTGTGTTTATTTATATTGAGGTTATGTTTGTGTCAGCATTCGAAAAGATTTGATGTGTTCAAAAAACTTAAATTAAATGAATACCTACAAGGTTTGTGTTGTGCGAGACTGGAAATACGACCAAATAGAATGTTCATCCACGTTCCGCTGAATAAAAATCTCGGTTATTGGCAAAGAATTGAGCGACCATAAAAGAGTCTACTCTTGGCAGATTGGAACTATCAGCTTTCATAAATCCTTTCTCCATAATTCTTCATCAGTTGTATCACTTAAATGCAATTAACACACAGAACTTCACAGAAGCAAATAAACAAAACATTATACAGGGTTACTGGTAAGTAGACCGCATCCTTTCAGGAGGTGATAGTATAGGTCAATACGGACAAATTTGACCCTGGGATACACTGGGCAAAAGTTAACCCGTTTCAAGATAATCGAATTTTAAGATCTTTTCTTTACAAGTCGTCTAGGTACACGTATACATTTTTATTACTAGTTAAAAGTCTCGTTTTTGCGGATTTTTGTGTGTTTTGTGGCTTTTTGGATAGCCATATAAATGTAGATGTTTTTTAAGTATTCTGCACAAAAAAATGAAAAGTAATATTTTTGAGAAAATATCTACTAAAAAAGTAATTTCTGTTCGCTATAATTTCCTCTGAGATTTGTACAGTTTTATGGTTTGTTATTATGAAATGATTCATCTTCTATCCAAAAACAAACAAAAATCCACAAAAATGAGACTTTTAACTAATAATGAAAAGTTATACGTGTACCTAGACGACTGATCTTGAAATTCGATTATCTTGAAACGGGTTAACTTTTGCCCAGTGTATCCCATGGTCAAATTTGTCCGTATTGACCTATACTATCACCTCCTGAAAGGATGCGGTCTACTTACCAGTAACCCTGTATAATTCTGAGGTTATTTCGGGTTATATATCTGTCACTGTCAAATACTCATTGTCAAATATAGAAAGGATGACGTCATCGGTCTCTTCTCGTCGTTTTTAATGGCGTGACGTCATAGGCTCTAAGTTTAAATTTCATAAATTAATTAAAAAATATATGGTCAGTTATAAATTATATAATATAGCTTATCGTGTTTCTAGTTTTGTGAACTTTCGGTGCATTTATTTATTTTTAACTAAATGAATACTAGGAAACAACCCTATTATGAATGAATAATTATTGAATATTCAAATGTAACAACTACCTCAGGGCTTGCAATATTACAAATAAAACAATTGATTTATAAAGGAATCCTTTATTTATTTACATAAGAAAATTCTCCTAATTATGCAATAACTAATTACAATGGACAACAAAATCTATCTAATATCAAATGGTTGCATGGCTCCCAATGTCCAATTCATTCATTATTTATGCTGTGTACCTTCCTATCCGATACAATGAGACCTAACATTTTATTCTATACATAAAATAACAATTATGTAAAATAGCCAAAATGTATGAAAGTACCACATTGTCAGAGAAGTGGAGAAGTTACAAAATCTAGTTCTAATACACACCATATTTATTATTGTATTTCCAATATGAGAAGTATATTTGAGAATTAAATTCTAGATTTCATTCACATATTGTTGTAGAAAAATACCAAGACATTCCTCTGACAACATAGTAAGTTAGTGATGATGTAGTAAAGTAATACAGCTTTGCCTACATCATACATAACAACAGCCGAGAACCACACTCCACTTCGCTACTACATCATAAATAAATTAACCTTATATTGAAACAATTTCATTATAATCCGCAATGTTGACCATGCTACACTTTTTATTAGATTTTTGCTTATAAGAGTTACCGATACACGTAATAAATGCTCCATTCCCATTACACTGAGGATCATGTGTAGTGTGCCGATGAATAAAAACAATTTTGAAACAAAATGAGTAATATCACAGATCATGAGGGCGGCCGCATAGTCGATATTGCGGAACTTCGATGCGGAAATGTCGTTAATGGTAACTAATCAGTAGGGTGACGCTATCGAGCTCCAAGATTAAATTTATTTTTAATGAGTACCCATGACTATCTAAACATTCACAATAAATAACATACTGCAGGGAAATTCATGTAAAAGCGTATGGATATAGCCTTTAAACACACAAATAGTAAATATTTCGTAAGGTATTCTCCATGTAGAATTTATCAGTAATAACAATTTTATACAAGTGTATCTAAAAACGTTACGTTTCTTAGATTTAGAGGTCTTTATACATCCATTTGGTAGCACCTAGATGTTCATTTATATATAGGGAAGGTAAACATTAAAAGTAAATTAAATATCGTCAGGAACCATGTAAAAACTAAAATAAGTTCAATACAACAAACGAATGTCATAACAAGTTTTTAGACGATAGTCTACGCGTGATTTCATCGTGATACAACACATAAAAACTGATAAATAACGTTTAAAACAACAACAAAAGCTCTAATTTACAATAGAGGTATATCATTGAACTATACAGTGACATGAAACATGTTTACCTTCCTAGAGGCGACGGAGGCGAACCTAAGTATGTCATGTCGGCGGCTCAACACACACGGGCCGTATGTACACACACGCGCCGCTCGCGAGCCGCTTGCGCTGCTTATTCCTTCCACTGTTAGGAAAAAAACGATTAGATTACTATCTAAAACGAAAGAACATCTGATGATTTCATTTGTAAAATCCTTAAAATATTAAATACCTGTGCGTGTGAGTCCTAGTTGAGCTTAAGGAAGGCGTCGTCGAAGAGCTCGAGCTCGTGCGAGAGGTAGTTGGCCTTGTTGCGCAGCTTCTTGGCGGAGGTGGAGGCGCTGTCCAGCATCTTGATGGCCTCCTTCACCTCGCACAGCTCCGAGTCCATCTCCGTGGTCGCCTCGTCGATCAGCCGGCACAGCCGCGCGAACATCGTTGATAGCTCCCTGGATATATTCATGTCGATCAATGTGAATCATTAAAAATGTTGTCTTAAAGGGAATTCTTCATTTAATATATTTTTTGTCAACCATTATCTAATATAATATAAATATTAGCTATATAATGTTTTTGTCAACGAAAGAATGTTACTCTTAAGATGACGGCTGATAAAAGAGTATGGAAGAAGAAAACATACTGCGCCGTCCCCAAATAAAATTGGTTTAAAGCAGGAGGTCGATGATATAAGGTAATGTTTTTGGCAAACTTTATGGCTGCCCATAACATCCCGCGTATATCAGCGGACTGCAGATTGGTGCGTGAGGCGGTAGTATAGAGATTTTGAAGATTTAAGCGTACAAAGGGCCAACAGGACATAGGGACAGAAAAAACGGTTATGTTTAATACTATGTGTAGATAGATACTGACTGCTGCACTTGGTGGCTGCAGTTGGCGGAGGTGAGGTCGACGATGAGGCGCAGCTTCTTGCTGGCGTGCGCCACGTACTGCTGCTTGAACACGCGCTGCTGCGCCCGCGCCGTCCACGTCAGCCGCTCGTACGCGTACAGCGCGCCGTACAGCACGCCCGTCACCGCCACGAAGCGCCAGCCCACCGTCTTCAGCAGCTGCAACACCACACGTCACTCGACTCCCATGGAGAACATAGGTGTCATAACAGAAAATCTTCTAAGATTCTAGAGATTGTAGAGGTGTTCAGGGCAGCGAGGAGCATTACTGTCTTCTTAGGCCTCTGCCTCGAATTTTGCGGGCAGCGGGGCGGCAGCGGCGGCGGTGCGGGAGCGGGGCGGGTAACGAATACCTGTTCTCGAAACTAGCGGGCAGATCGCGCGGCGCTATAGCAGTGTAGTGTTGTGTTCAGGGGCCCGATTCTCCTAAGTTAATAATGTCAAAATCGAATAGAAATCGAATCGCAATATGATCGCAATAGCAGTTTTAACCATATCGGGCATTCTGCTACTAATAAAAGACCAATCGTATTCGATTGACATTTGATTGGTGTGCGATTGGTCTGCTATTTTGGTGATTTTGATCAATACGGTAGTTTGCTGTACAATCATTTTGCAATCGTAAATCATTTGCAGACAAAATGATTCATTATTGAATGACAGAAAAGGATAAAAACGTTTATTTCAAAGAAAAAATAGCGGAATGCCACATACGTTTCAATCGTAATCGAGTCGGGATTGGATATCAGTCGAATCGAGTCGAACGTGAATCGTATGTTGCTTAAGTAAAATTAGGAGAATCGGGCCCCTGTTGTGTTTGCTGTTCCATATGGGTGTCCTCTCAAAGATGGCCGAAATAATTAGCTCTTGCACGTCCGAAGACATTTTGATACGTCACAAAAAAAATGTATAACATTATGCCTACAATGCAGACGCCCGACGCGGGCGGTCACCGCTTGACTGGAGCGCACCGCTCGTTGCCCGCCGCCGCGCCGCTGTACTCGAGGGCCGGTCCATTTGATTATACGCGTAAGATCCTGCCGCTCCCGCGCTGCCGCCGCCGCCGTACCGCTGCCCGCAAAATTCGAGGCAGAGGCCTTATACGCTTACTTCGAAACCCACCCATTTTTGTAAAACCGAAAATCTTAAACCCCAAAGAGCCCGAACTCCTCGTTGATTCACTGGCAAATGGTCGTTTTGGTCAGGTCTCCCGTAAGTATTTGACCTAGAAGACATCTGATCTACCCGTCTTACGGCATCTGGGCTCATCTTTCCTTCCTCCTTACTTCATGGCACTCAGTACTCACGAGTCCGGACAGCAGCAGGCCGCCCATGGTGCCCTGCGAGGTGAGAGCTCCCAGCGCGAACTTGCTGACCAGCCCCCACTCCTCCGCCGACAGCCCCACGCTGCCCGCCAGCGTCGGCCCGTTGCTGCGAGCCACCTCCATCGACGACGGGATCGAGCTTACTGACGGCGGGATCTGATCACAAACGTCAGTTATGCAGCAATCATGAGATACTTTTTGATAAAAATAACTTTCAGGGCACGAGTTACCGCCGGCCTGGTACACAAAGGGCTCCAGAAGGAGCATGTAAGTGTTTTATCAGTAAAAGTCTAACACTCCCTCACGCCTCTCCTACGGCAAGAGAAGCATTTTATGACTGCCCACCAACAAAAAAAAAACTATTACCGTTTTCGAACACCCTGAATGCTAACGAAACCCTGAATATCATCCTTCTCCTTGCGAGAGGAGGCCTGTGCCCAGCCCACTGCTGGGCACAGGCCTCAATAAAAAGAGGTTGAAACGTACGAGCGAATACTAATGAAGTGTACCTGTGTGTACTGTGGCGGGTTCTTGAGCGCGATCTTGCTGGAGTGCTTGCCCTGGAAGCGCTGGATGAGCGCGGTGATGCCGTAGGAGAAGCGGAAGGACAGGTCCTCGGTGAAGTCGGCGCAGAGGTTGTCGCAGTTGAGGCGGTACAGCACCTCGAAGGGCTGCTGGTGCGGGATGATGTAGCTCGCCGCCGCCGCTCGCTTGTGCATCGGCAGGATGTTGTACATGCGGTCTATGGACATTCGATATTAAATTAACATTAATAAATTGGATAAAAATCAAGTTTACAAGACAGAAACTTTAAGCAAATGTAGTCATTTTGTGTAAAATGTGGTGTGTTCCTGTTCCGAGTAGAATTGTCTTCTATAAGTAGGGACCTAAGGAGGAGTACACCAACAATATTCTTATTTTGTCATACCTATGCCATGTTAGGGTGCGTCCACATCTGGCGAATGCGCCGCGAATGCGCAGCACGCGAGCCGATCGCGAGCTGTCCGCGAGCTGCGCGCGTGCAATCACTGCAATAGTTCGGTGCGCCTCTTTAGCGCAACTCACGCAAGGCTCGTATAGAGCGCGCGAGCGGCGCGCGATCTGCGCGCAATCAGTTCTCGCCCTTACAGTTCCGTATATTGGCTCAGTACTATCGAAGATGGCAGACGTCGCGCGCCGCCTGCGCGCCGCTCGCGTGCGGCGCTTAGGTCGCGCGCGAGCTGCGCGCGGGCCAAGCAGAAGCGGCGCACGAACAAAAATGCACGCGCGCAGCTCGCGGACAGCTCGCGATCGGCTCGCGTGCTGCGCATTCGCGGCGCATTCGCCAGATGTGGACGCACCCTTATGTGTACATCTTTTGTATCTCCAACAAATAAATAAATGAATATATTTATTATAATTTTATGAAGTTTATATAATCTTACCAGCCATTTCCTTCTGCGCCTGATCCATTTCATTGCCGATATCAGCCGACAGCCTCTTCTTGAGCCGCGAGCCGAGCCCGGCCTCGACGTGCTTGTGCAGGGCTCGCTTGTACTGGTCGAGGGCGCCGCGCTCGGTGCGGAAGGGCGCGTCGTACTCGTCCACGAGGGCCGACAGCCGGCGGATCTCCTGGCTCAGGGTTAGCGATACCTGCGACAAACATTGGAGGGTATATAGCTTCAGAAAATGGGATGGTAATGATTTTTCCGTCGTTCGATTTCCAATTGGTCGGTATCTTTCCAGCTCTGTTCAATTGTACCTCTTTCAAACATTACCTGAACAGTGAGGACGCCTATTATAAGTTTTTTGCTTATATTTAGGGTACAGTTATAAAATTCACTGATATAGCTAAACACCTGCATAGTTCTATACTAGATTCATTGGAGAAAAACAGGACAGGGGATGAATTTTAAAACACTAAAAACGATTTTGCTATCGTGACCATGGAAACTGCAAGAAAATAATTTCGCAATACCTAGCATTGGCAATTTCTATTATTGAACCATCAGCTTACAAAAAGGCTGTGTACACCATATTAAAACGCTGACTATCCCTACGAATATACATAGCTATATCTAAGGCTTGACTTTATTGTCGGTGTGCTTGGCTTGTATGTTTTCTAAAAATAACTGTTTACTACAAATAGAGCAACGTACAGGCCGTATCGGAGGGTCGTACTCGTCTACTATGGAAGACAGACGAAGGATCTCTTCGCGGACAACCACGGATACCTGAATGGAAGGTATTTACGTCAAAATAGGATAGTACTAGATACCGACGTGTGCGAAAAGGGATTGTGGACTATTGGTATTACGTAGGGACTGATATTAGTAAAAAAAGTGATTTTTTATGCTTTAGAAATCTGTTAGTAAGAAAAATTACGTAGTGGGCGGAAGGAAGAAAAGACTAGATAGAAGGTAGGCAATTCAGGCAGGCGCCTTCTTGTTGGTCAATAGGCGTGACCAGAACGATAAATTACTAATAACTTACGAGGCGTTCAGGTATCTTGACACATCTAATTGATTGACTTTGTTTTGAAATAAATAGGTGGCTTCCATGAGGACAGAGCTAGGACCATTCCTCGTTCCCCGCTCACTCGCAATTTGGAGATTTTGCATTATGACATCTTCCCGAGTAATTTTATTCTCCGTGGTTGTTCGAACCGGACTACATGTCGCTAACTACATTAGGTAGGTATATACCTTATGCTCGACGCTCTCGACCATGCGGTTGATCTTGTCCTTCATCTGGCGCGTGATGGTGGTGAGCTGCTCCTCGATGGCGGACAGCTGCTCGTGCAGCACTCGCTGCTTCTCCACTTTGGCTGCCTTCTGGTCCGTCGCTGTGTTGTACACCTGGAACATCGAATTTATAATGAATTTTCTACTTGAATGGGCTTAACCGACATGATAAAGCACAAAAATAAATAGTTGATGTAATTATTTTTTCACTCTTTTGTTATGGAAGTAACGTGAACATGGTAGGTGCCGACTGTCTTTTGAACACTTTTGGCAGGCGTATTTAAAAGTCAAAATCTTTGATGACCAGTCTTACCCAAGGGGTACTCAGCTGTATCTGATTAGACTGGAACTTCAACCCAACATAATTGGGAAAACTAGCAGACGAAATAGTAGAAATACCATAGTCAAGTGATGTATCTAAATAAGGTACCTGTTCTAGCGCGGCCATGACCTCAGCGGCGATGTTCTTGCCGCGGCGCGAGTGCTGCGCGAACTTGGTCCGCACGGCCGACTTGCTGATGCACTCCTCGAACTTGCGCTCGAAGTCCACGAACTCGAAGTACCGCACCTGGTGGCCTTCCGCTAGGATCGGCGCTGGAGAACACAACAGAAAAAAAAAATTACAAACAGGTTTTTTTTACTTCAGAATTAGTCGTTTATTATCTTATTTTGCTAGTGGTTTAACAGGTTCCCGGGGGAACTACTCTCCGCACCAGGGTCAAAACCCTAGGAGGATATAGGTTACTTTCTAGTAACCTATATGACATTCCGATAGAAAAGATTTATCAAAATCTTCTCTTCAGTTTTTATGTGAAAGAGAAAATAACTTCCATAATTACATATATTATAGTTCGGCCATTCAGAGAATGCGTTCCTGACACGTCGCGATTGAACTGACGACGTAACTACATTCATTGATTATTGATATAATAATGTTGTTTTAATGCTCCTCAATTGTTAAAACGGTAAACAACCAGCAAAAATATTTTTATCGTAACTGCAACGCCATTGCAAAGTTACGTCGTCAGTTCAATCGCGACGTGTCAGGAACGCATTCTCTGAATGGCCGAACTATAATCTATATACATACAAAAACTTTCGCATTTATAATATTCGTGGATATCGGTGGTATGACTCGATTAGACAAACATTAAATTACCGTCTAAGCTGTTATTTGTACTTATTCGGCAATCACCACGGTCAGACAAAAAAGCCAAAAAGATTAAACCAATCCTATCGATATGCCCAGGTCCTAAAATTGAGCTAGTGATTATGTTTGTCGGCGCGACGTACAGGAGACGGGCTTCTCCCGCTCGCGCATGCGCGTGAGCAGCGCCTCCTTGGCGGAGATGAAGAAGATGCGCTCCTCCGCCTCCTTGGGCGAGCACACGCGCAGCTCGCGCGACAGGAAGTCCACGCAGCGGTTCGCGTGCTGCGTGCGGACCTACACATAAACATTTTTTTTATGAAGTAAATAAATAAGTCCAGAAATTATATTCACGCAATACTCTATGCGAAGTACCTAAATATTTTATCGCAGATCACATGGGTGAAATATTTGCAAGACTTTGGGATTAAGTGACAAATGATAGCACGGTTGTAACTATTGACTGTCTTTGTGACACGTCTACAAAAGAATTTGCCAAAAAATAAGTAACACTTGGTAAAGAAATGAAATACTGTTAAGGATTAAATTCTGTCTTTTCACAGTGTACAAATCAAAATGTACTCACTTGATCTAAATACTCAGGTTCGGAAGCTGAAGCATCCCATCGGTTGTTCAGTATGAATATGTTCGGTTGCGATATTTTTGTCGATACTTTATGAAAGAAGTTCTTCTCCTGTAATCGTAAAAAAAGAAAACTATAAGAAAAAAATACACATTTTCACATTTTGAAATTTTCGCTGTTGGAAAACTGAAATTGATTACGAGAGGCTTGTTTGTTGCGCATTGATTTTGACGGTGCGGACACCTGATGCGTTTAAGATGCGGCATTGGCATATCAGAGGTGCTGCATCGGCATCCTACATACCTGTGGTGTACGACAGGGTATATTATGCCGCAATAGTCCTGTGGGACTTAGCAAGGAGCAGCGCGTGATGCACTGCACTGCCACACCGTCTGAATCCTGGAACCTTCATGTTGCAGTTGTTGGGACGTGTTACAGTACTCACAGTGACCATGAGCGTGGACTCTGCGTTGGCGACGAGCACGAAGACGTCGGCGTCGAGGCAGTACTGGTCGATCCACTCGTCCAGGTTGGGCGTGACGTCGACGCCGGGGCTGTCCACCAGCACCACGTCGTCGCGCAGCAGCGCGCACAGCTCGCGCGGCCAGTACACGTGCACCAGCGAGCACTCCTGCAGCCGCGACGCGCATAGTGCGTGGCCTAGCTGGCTCACTGACTGCGGGGTCAGGGAGAAGGTCAAATGCCACACAGGATTTAAAAAAAATCATTAAAAAAAGAAAAATTCCTACATATGTCTAGTTTTTGATTTCTATCACAAAGAAAGGTTAAAAATAAGTCTGAAATCATTAGGACACATTTTTCGCAAGACCTTATCCACTCTAGAGCTTCATAGAAAACAACATCGAAACGCCTTCTGATCATAATAAACGTGATTGACGTAGGACATACCTGCACATTAAGCTTCTCCTCGGAGCCGTCGGTCCTGAGGAAGGACTCGTCGGTGTCGGAGCCCTCGACCTGCAGGAAGCAGTTGGTGGTGTGCCCGATGCCGCTCGGCAGGATCTTGTCGTGTAACATCGCGTTGATCACTGTACTCTTACCGTTGCTTGTCCTGAAGAAACGAGCGAAATTTTCTTATACGAGTAACTATCCTCTAGGTGTTTCTCCAGTGTTGTGGGTGCATTTAAAAGTCGGAAATGACTTAGTTATCTCGTCCACGAATCTTAATCACGTCACATGCAATGCGAAATCTATTTTCTCCAGCGGCCATTGACGAAAAACATGGTGGTTCAAAAGTCATAGAAAATGCACAATTCGGAAACATAGTTACAGTTGGAGAAGGCCTAAAAGTCAAAACACAATCTAAAAAAGTATGGAAAGGTTAACCAGTATATGGATTGTGGGGGTCAAAAATGCACTCGAAATTGAAAAGTTGTCGAAGATGTTAAAATTTCCGTATAAACAAAACCACTTTAGATGCTTACCGGCCAAAGAAGGCGACTTTCATGTGATCTCGTTTGAGGACTTCTCGTATGGCTTGCACTTTGGATACATAGGCCTCCACGTTGGCCAGGTCCTGTGGAGTTGCGATGCCATTTTCACCCGTGACAGCTGAAAGTTAAGTTTACTTTTGAAATCAGACTACTTTGGCGATATAGTAGAATACATATAAAACTTACAAATTATGTTAGTAATATAATGCACAAGAAAATATTTCGGATTTAGTATTTGTACATAGATGGGTCTCTCTCTATTCGTGGCCTTTCGGACTTTCTATTTTTCCAGCAACTACGATCAGGTAACCGTTGTGTCAGCATTATGCATATTTTAAATGTTATAGCCAATATTTTCTCACGGTTTTACCACACTCCCAAGAACATGCATATTTTCGATAAGAGGAAGAAATTACTGAATATGTGAATGTATCTTTTTTCTGCTGTAATTTCACCTTACGCCGTTGAGTAGTTTATGTGTGAAAATGTTGTGGTGTTGATTTATCGACCGTTAGTTGGCAACTGCTAATTAGGTTAAAAGCTAAATTAATTCCGTTGAAAACAACTGAAGTATTTACTTAAAACTTTTGAATTGCTTATACTCTATGGTAGATCGTTTAGCGGGAATTACTAGCCGCACGTAATATAAAACGCACGTTTCCGCCTGACGTACACACGAGGATTAGTCAGCACAACCTTCACCGCGCATTGTTACCAAACTATGTACCAACATTACAGTTGTTATGAAACTATGTAATACACAAACAAGTGATAGTTGTGTTGGAAATGCGCCAGCGTAGCACTCGATTCTCAAATATCATAGCCCTACATAAATCGACCCAATTATTACACGTGTCTATGGCTAAGTTAGGTCACAGTTAAATACTTGAAGGTCTCAGATAGTTTATTGATTATGTTTATACTGCGAGTTTGATTACCTATACATAATTTCAGAATTAATTTATTTATCAGTACATAAAATAATTTAGAGAATCCCAGAAAAGGATTCCTAAAATTATTTAATTACTAAGGACTCATTGACATCAATTTGGCAATAGTACAAATGCTTATGCGCACCCACATGTGCGATGTATTTAATTAATTTCTATGCTTTATCTTGTCATGATATATACATACATACGCTCTACTCGAGTCAGTCTCCTTAAAGCGATTGTCAAATCGATCAAAACGCTTCCGATAAAACTAATTATTTATTTTTATTTGAATCGAATTCGGTAACTGGAGTTATAGAGGCGGATTTCTTATCGTTTGAGATTAGAAAGTAAACAATTAAATGTGTAACCAACTTATCAATGTTGAATGATTTCATGTAAACAATGTAATAAATGATTGCTGCATATGCGACAATCGTTCATAGGTTGTTCAGGAATGTTCAAGACGCAGGAATGTCAAACACAGTTTTTGGCATTCAATTAACTGCTTGCGTCTAAAAACATCGTGAGGATGTACGGAGTGAACGGTCTACTAACGGGATCTCTTATTAAATGCAACAGACATGAACATGCGAAAACTATCATGAAAAAGCTACCAACAACATAAGTGCTTAAAAAATTACGGGCCGTAATTGCGGTCGATACTCTATTAAATAATCACACGATTCACATTATATAATACATTTTTGATTAAAAAATATATGTTCACATGACAAGTCAAGGTTAAAAAGAGAGTAAGCAAGGGCATGTACAAGGACTAAATTAATTTCATACCACCATTTGTCTGTTTTATTATAGAATGCCGTACATATAATGTTTTTTATATTTTTCGCATAAAAAGTAGTATTTTGACATTCTGTATAAGCTATATTACAGCCCAGTAATTATATATAATATTTACTGATACCTAATAGAAACAAGTGGTATATATAATTTTTAACACTGCTCTCTCTAACCACATGGACATAATTAATTAAAATACTACTGACCATGACCTTTGTCCAAATACGCCGTGCATACGCGATCACACCAAGCATAGATGTAGATCGATTGAGAGTTATAAATTATTTATTGCAATTAAGTTTATGAGACAGATCTGTATTAAGTAAGCACAAGGCTGTAAGCAGAAGTTAGTTGTGTCAATCCAAATATGTTATAGCACATGGTAGGTCTATAAGTCTATAAGGTACTATATTATAATCTTCCCGGCCTGTTCCCATATTATTTTATAAAAAAATAATCTCCATAGACTTGGAAGGGTCAAGATAGTTTTTTATATATGTAAATAGAACTGCTGCTTTAATTTGAAAATGGGTGACACATCTTGATTAATTGGGCACAATTTTTTTATCTAGGATGTGTGGTTTGTTACCTATCTTTTTATATAGTGTTGTTATGTTTTGAGCATACTTTTAATAACATTAATTTTATTTAAACTGTGTATTCTGCTTTGTTTTTAAAATTAATTGTTATTGATATCATAGATGTTATGAAGATCAAGTCTTTGTAAGTAAACAAATAAAAAACTACTTACCATGCATAAAAGTGACGGCATCTTTGACATAATCATCTATCTCAACAAATATATCATTAATCTTCTTCTTAGCCCTCACAAATATCTGTAGCGGTGAGTCAACGTTGGACATGTTCACGCGGACCGCACCATTGTTCAGCATCGCAACGTTGTGGGGCCCGTCGCCAGCCATCATTGATATCGTACGGTTAACATACGCAGCCATACGGGAAGGAAATATTCACGGTTGTCGTTAGGTGGACCTTATGCCGGACAAGCCAACAATATAGTCACTGTATCACTTCTACAGTTTTAATAATGCATGCACGGTAAAGCTGCAACAAAACATAACAAGGCATAATAAAGTGCAAAGAAAACAAAATAACAGGACAGTGCTATTGACTTGTAGGAACTATTTCCTGTGCTTCAACTTGTAGACAAAATAGGTACAATATAGATCTTAGAACACACAAACATTATAAAACTAAATTTTTTTATATTAGACCTATAAGTTTATGATAGCCCAGTTCATGAGATTTATAAATGTTTGGATTCACACCAAACACACCAAAATTCAAAGACTGACTGCTGATTGGTCAGCCCCAAGATTGATACTTACCAGAAATAGGAATATCTAGAGACAGCTTGATAGACTATGATTTAACACAAGTATTTTGTTTTGGAAAGGTTGGTTACTTCTAACATAGTTGTAGGCAGCATGCAAAACACAGAGCGTCCAAGTTGTTGTAAAAATCAGTGAGATGTTCTGTACCAAGTGTGAAGTAGGTACTTGTATTGAGGTTATGTTTGTGATCAAACTAAGTCTTACAAACACATTTTACATAAGAAACATTGAAAATAAAATAGAATATAAGCAAGATAGCAACACAACAATGAGACAAAATATCAATAGCTTATGATCTGCACCTTATCATCTCGTTGCATCATCGCAATCGATGAGCATCCCTGTAGTCCGAGCCGCGTGAAAATTTGTACACACTTTAGCGATAATATTTAAAATAAAAATAATTATGAACAAATTATGTACGATGAGACGTAAAACAACTGACAGCCGCTAAATATAAGTCAATCAAAATTCATTGAAGATAAAATTCACTATTACGGCCCATCACGTATATGTTGCACTTATATAAAATAATAGTTACTAATATAGCTTACCTATGCATTAAAGCATCATATTGAACATGTTACTCCCTATTTAAAATTATTTTCGGCAGATTATTACCAATAAATTTTTTCATAAATTTATTTCCCTGTTTTCAATTGCCAATTTTTCTCAACTTCGGGAACGTTCGGTTCTCATTTTCATTTTCTTAAGCTACCATTGGCTCAAACGTAGGAAGCTTTGCACGACTGGAAATTGTTATCCAATGAAATTTATGTATGAATACGCATCTGAAAACGTTTAGTAGGTAACTGTTGTTCATGTACCATTTTAAAGATTTTAATAAATTGATTACTATGTTTGTAACGATTTTCTTCCATGTGGTAACTACTTATTGTTTATATTTATACAGAAAATTTTAAAATATGTATATTGTTAAATGTTCAAAATTGATATTATATTATTTTCAAATCGATTTCAATCTAATCTTAACGCAGAAACAATACGTGGGGACCACGTTTGAAATACGTTTTATTCAATTAATGTAGAAAATATTCAGTGGGTTGTGATATTACCGTTACGCTATTGTAATACCTATTTATTATATTTTAGATAAAGTATGCGTTACTCTTTACACTAGTGTATGCATTAGTTACACAATTTTATTAGTAAATATAAAATTAATTTGTACTTTTTTTCTACGAATTCCACTCAAGGCTGACAACTAAACGTTTCGTTCTTGAAATGTCAAATGAATGCAATAAAGTCAATGGCGGATGAATGAATACGAAGGAAAGCCGCTTGTCGAAACCAACTTTGACCAATTTGTTCATAAACAAATACTCAACTTTAAGTTAAAAAGTGGTTATAACAGATTTTTATTAAAGACTCAATTAAATAAGCAAAATGTCTCGTTCTGTCCGTGCGGAAACTAGAAACCGTGTGAAAGATGATATCAAAAGGGTAATGCAAGCCGTGGAAAAAGTTCGCCATTGGTGAGTTAGACATTTTTATTAAACATTTATCTAAATTAGTTTTGGGGCCTTGAAATAATACTGTGTTTATTTTAAGGGAGAAAAAATGGGTGACTATCGGTGAAACGACGATGAAAATTTATAAATGGGTTCCAATATCTACTAATGAGCAAAAGAAGAAACACGCGGCTAAACGTGAGAATAAGGAGAACACATTGACGCCGAAGAAGGTGCACGACTCCTCTAACTCTAACTTCGGCATGGCGGAAGATTCCAACACCTGTGAGTCAACTTTTCTATCAAACTGCTTACTCAATGTCAATAAGCACGATTTTATTGATAGTTTAGTGTCATAAAATGGTGAATTTTCGGATCTAAGCAAGTAGGTCAGGGTTCAAATCTCGTGTTATGAAATATGCAGCATACTTACTTATTACTCAGAGATTAAGATAATAGATGTACCACACTTCTTAATTTTTTTGCAATAGTGTCTATACAGCAGTATATTATTTTTTTCAGGTTTTTCTACAGTTAGTGACTCTCAAGGGCCAACTGAGTTTACATCAACAACTATGAATTTCTCGGAAGACTCCAACTCGCAGAGTAGTGGCACCACAACACCCGCCAAGCGATTAAAAACTGACTGAGGCTTGCTCAACATATAAGTTATCTGCGCTGCAAGCCGCTATAAGACATAACTTATGTTACACAGACGTTATGGACATGTTGGTATGTGCTGTGAGTTTATTTCATAAGTGTGCATTCAAGGAGCTAGTATCAATTGACCACTTTGCATTCAAGTGTTTTAGTTTTATACTTTTAGAAACATATGACCATTAGTTCAAAGATGTGTTCTTAATTAATATTGGTCTCTGAACGAGAGTCATGTCATTTTGTTTGAGTCTATCATTAGCATAATTCATTTACTTGCTAGTTCAAGGTGTTCTTTCTATTGTAAATATTATTTCAGTTTCATAAAATGTGACTTAATTAGATTTATTTTAGCAATATTACTAATTTAATTATTTTTGCAGGATGTGATATTGATCACATAATGTTGTATGTCAGACAGTACAAAGCCTTATAGTGTGTTGTTCAGTGCTAACACAACACATTATACATAACACAATATGTTGGTTACTTAGCTTATGCCAATATTGCCACTGTTGCCCTAATATTGTAGGGTACAGTGCAATTTGCTTATAATAATAGGATATTTGCTTCTGGAACAATTAGTTATAAATGGCAGCCAATAAATGGTAATTTTTAATGGAATATATTTTTTCTACATTCAGTAGTACAGTAAAGTTTAAGTTTTGAATAATGTCATGTGTCATGGCCTATGAAGTCACAAGCTAATTATTATACATAACCACTAATAGTTGAATCAACATTTTAGTATTTTGACTCTGTGAGAAAATGATGTAAAATAGAGTTAAAACACTACAAACTTGTGGTAGACAATAATAGTCCAATATCCTATTATTGACAATTATTTTTCATCACATTACTGTTTTGAAACAGAATATGTAATTTTTATTAATCTAACTTTTATAATATAGCAATTTTTGGAGTTTAATGCCATTCATGTTAAATATGAAGTATTGTGGTAATCCACAAAGCAACTACTATGTATGATTTTAATAGAATTCAGAATGTTTTGTTTTTATTCAATAAAATGCGACAAATTATTATAAATGTAAATTTAATGTATTATAAATTAATAATAATGTAATATAATATAGTAATTAGTAAGACAAAATAAAGATATTTAAATTATTAATTTAATTTCTCATCAGAATCTATGGAACCCACTGTATGCATGGAAGACATTGACGACCCAGAGTATGTGTCAGACACATTATCCATTTCTTGTATACCAATTATTTCAGTCACAAAGTCACTGAATGTTATGACCTGAAAAGATGGATAATATTAGTCGTAATTTGATGGCGAAATTACTTGCGCCTAACTAAGATTGCAAGTAGTCAAGTAACATGTATAAATTATCATACCTTTGGCAAAAATGAGAAATCATCTTCATTCATAACTGCTCGATCTTCGAAGCTGTGGCCGCAAAGTATAGTCAGCAGGTACCAGCACAACTCACGGGAAAAGAATTCACCTGTTGACAAAATTATTTACATTGAGCAAACTGGATGAGCATTATAAAAAAACTCGGCTTGAACAGTACCGTGCGTAGTATGTAATTTATAAACTTTCGTTTGAGAAGCCCTCGGATATATGATATCTCGACGCGGGCGCAAGCTCGTGTAAAATAAAGACCATAAAATGTGCTTCTATTGTCAAAAATAAAACCCAATAAATTTCTCTTTCACTGTACCGAAACGTGTTAATAGTCTTTGTAGAATCACAACTTCGCTAACCTCACTGATGTTTGTAATACTAATATTTATAAAGAGGTAAAATTTGTAAGTTTGTATGTAGGGGGTAATCTTTGAAACCGCTGGACTGGTTTTCAAAATTCACTGATATATAGCTACAATGTTCCTGAGTGCCACAGGCTATATTTTATAGAGCAGTAGTTCTCACGGGACGCGGGTGAAACCGCGTGAAAACGGCTAGTCTGAGTATCTAATCGAGCAGTTTACCGTTAGAAGTGAGCATCTCAATGAAGTCGTTTCTCGGCATGACGTATCCCTGTTTGCTGACGTTGGCGAACGTGCGGAAGGCGGCGCGCAGCCGCTTGAAGCTCTCGCCGAACACGGGCCGGTGGTTCAAGTACAGCTTCACGAACTCCATGAAGTCTATCTCGGTTACTGGCGTCTTCAGGTATACCTTGAACTTGGCTTCGATCAATAGATTTTCCACCTTGAACAGTGAATTCATTATAGGTGATAAAAGTATCATTAAAAATGCAGATCTCCCTCACATACGGTATCGTAAATTAGGTGAAAAGGACGAATTATGTTTTAAAAATGAATAATACTGCAAACAGTATTCGTGATTAAATTGAATACATTCTACCGTTATTTACCTCATATTCCGACGGGAAGAAGCCTAAAGCCCTCATCAGATCGGGCAGCGAGTCTATCGGAATGTAGTCTTTGACGCGCCTCCTGGCCGGGGAGAAGGTGCCCTGGCACAGGATCTGGATGTAGTAGAACAGGTCCCGAATCTCTTGGAACAGCCAGCCGGGCCTGCCGTTGTCCACGAGGCAGTAGTAAGGATCCAGGTCTATTCCACCTCGTAAGGTCGTCGTTTCTACAGACCTGCAGATTAAAAATAAACACAAACTCGGCACCAACGGGTAGCCCCATGCTTTTCAGCTGGTAGACTAGCTAGACCAAAACATAGGTACAAATTTTAGACAGGTACCTACACCATCTACTGCATCTCGAATCATTATTACATCACTCATCTTCTTGGACAGGTAGCATATTTCTTACCTACAAAACTAAACAGCTATGCTATACTATAACAGACTCGGAAGGAAATTAATGCACCTGAAGTTTGCATCCCATTGAGTAAAAGTGGTATCTCTGAAACCGATCGTGAACAGCATTCCGTAGTCGTCCCGAAAACACATCCGCGTAATCTGAAAATTTTAATTTCAGCACAATTATATCGGCAAACTCTCATTATAAGAATAGATAAGAAAGGAACCTTGAACAACTGCTAATAAAAAAAATCTTATTAAAAATTACCTACCCTGAAGGGATGTCCCAGCTGCCCTACATGTTTCCAAGGATTGCCATCAAGCGGCATCTTCTGTAAGCCGATGACTTCTTTACAAGAGAACAGCAAGTACTGGTTGGTCTTGTCGCCGTCTTTCCCCGTGATCAGCTGTATTTTGCTGACGGGGTGATCGTAGCGAGGGCCCAGCACTGTGGCCAGGGTCATGGTAGTTGCGTAATTCACTATCTTGTACTTGTACTGGAAATGTGCAAGTCAGCGAATCACTATTGACTTGTATCACGTAGTGAACCTTTAAGCCAGAGTATTTTTACACAAGATTCAGAAAAAATCATGATGAAAATCACCTCATCGTTAGCCATAAGTAGCATCGGCAAATCAGTTCTACTTTCCTCAGGGTCGACCTCAGGTGGCGTCGGCCACACGATGGCACCCAGTGGGACCGCGGTCTGCTCCACTCTGTCCAGACTTGCGATCTCCAAATACTCATCGCTGCTAGCCCCGATATCATACTCAACCATGCATCGGTCCATGCCCAGCGACACCAGTTTATATTCCCCGTTGGTGTTCTTCTCGGGAAGGAAGATGAGCGAGGTGATGTCCTTGTAGTGGGAGCGATGCTTGCCGACGAATGCCCATTGAAAGCGTTTACAGTTGTACTTGTAAACGCAAACTGTTCTCCATTCATCCTGCGTTTTGAGAATATTGATTTTGTAGTTACATACGTGTGTAGGTACCTACTTAGCTTATTTACGACTGATAGGGTTAGGTTACTGGCCACTAAAATATATTAAAGAAAGCGTAGTTTAAAGTTTAAACCTTCATGGGAGTTTTCAAAGGCCAAGTTGAACATTCATAGGTATTTTACAAGTACTTAGTAAGTAGGTAGGTACGTTTTATGTGCTTACAGCAGTAGCCATGGTGACCGAGTCTTTGCAGTAGCTGATGAGCTTGATGTCTCCTCTGGTGTCGTTGAAGGGCGACGGGCTGAGGATGTCGATGGTCGTAGGGTCGAGGAACAGAATCTGGCCCGTGTTCAGACCGCTCGCCAGGTGTAGCCCTAACATTAGTAGGCGAAAACAATGGTTAACGTGTTTAACCTGGGAAGAATTAGGTTAATTCTAAAGATGTAGGATTTGTCCTTGTGACGCCTAACCATTACCTGTTTTATGTTTAGTTAGTATAGTTCGCGCGGGCAGCGCGGCCGAATTCAAACCACTGAACTAATCAGGTGCTCTCTTCAAAATATTTTGGTGTTATTTTATACTTACCTGAAGGTGAGTACTGCAAGCAAGTGACGGAGAGCTCAGGCACGGTGATCTCGAAGTTGCAGTTGATGGAGTCATCGTTGGGCGGCACCACCGTCGTGAACCGGCTGCACAAGTCCAGCTTCTTCAGCAGCTTGTGCTGGATGAAGTCGAACAGCTCCACCGTGCCGTCTTTGTAGCCCATGCATAGCAGGTTCCTGTGGTACACCAACCAAGTATAAAAAAAGAGAAACATAAAAACAGCAATAGGTAGGGGCTCCACTATCTTCATCCTTATGTACTTCCTCTAAACGTTCCCTTATGTAATCGCCCTATTAACCTACTACCCGTAAGTTATGTCGTCCCCCTATTTACTTTCTTATATTTTCCCTTATGTACTACACCTATACCTTCTACGTGCTACGTCAGATGCATGATCCGATTCTGAATTAAAGACTGTCCAGCCAATACTAACAAGCCAAAAAAAGCACAAAGAGTTAAATGTACAAATCATTTAATAGAAAAGACGTACTTCTCAGGGTGTACCGTCATAGAGAGGACGGCCGATCTCTTGTTGTATATTAGCGTAGTGTACTTCTCAGTGACAAAGTCCACAAATCCAACTCCTTGGTTAAACGTACCTGTTAGCAAAATGAACAAGTCAAATGTGGGATTAACGCGGAGTGCGTAGGGGCTAGCAGCGTACTACGGCGTAGCGCTACAAAAGTAGCGTGAAAGCAGGCGTAGCGCTACAGAAGCGTAGCGAAGAAATGATGCGTAGCAAGGACAAGCTTTCGCGTAGAGGGCAAGTAAAAATTGAGTAGCGTAGCTATAGAAGCTACGGATTTTCGTGTAGCGAAACGGATTTTTGTGGGTATGGATTTCTGGTTTCTTTGCAATACGTCATACAATTTATTTTAAATCTATCTTACAAACAATGAAATCCCTGACGAGGAAGGGTTTGCCGCTGACGGTCGCGTCGGAAGGAAGCCTCATCTTAATCAGCTTTTGGGTAAGCTGGCCTGTCACTGGGTCTTTTTGTACCTCCACCTTCTCCCAACACGGACAGGGCTTATTACCTGATAATTAAATATATCTATATCTTATACTAGCATATGGTTTTTTGTGGAACTGACAATTATGTAAATATCAATGACTAGCCGTTTTCCCGCGGTTTCACCCGTGTTGCGTGGGAACTACTGCTCGTACCGGGATAAAATATAGCTACTCTATACCTATTACTCCCAGATAAGTACCTACCTAGTACCTTACTTATCTAATGGTGAAGGAATTTCTTAAATTGGTCCAGTAGTTTTTGAGTTTATCCTTTACGATAAGTTAAAGTTTTCGTCTTTATAATATCTATGTATTATAGTTCGGCCATTCAGAGAATGCGTTCCTGACACGTCGCGATTGAACTGACGACGTAACTTTGCAATGGCGTTGCAGTTACGATAAAAATATTTTTGCTGGTTGTTTACCGTTTTAACAATTGAGGAGCATTAAAACAACATTATTATATCAATAATCAATGAATGTAGTTACGTCGTCAGTTCAATCGCGACGTGTCAGGAACGCATTCTCTGAATGGCCGAACTATAGTATAGATAAGGTCCTTAGATTGCTTTTCTGGTAGATTCCAAGAAAAGTTACACTTCTTCAATGCGTGTCAAATGGACTTACAGGCAGGGTCGAGGATCATGGAGCTCCTGGGCGAGACGTTGAAGCTGAGCCCCTTGACCTTGTCGACGGAGAAGCCGTGCACCCAGTACAGCACCTTCAGCTGGTCGTCGTAAAAGTGGATCTCGCCGTTGCTGTTGCCCGTCACTATTATCCTAGGCACGTGAACAAGTTTACCAGTCTTAAAAATATTGACTATTACCTAAGGAACTATCAAGGTAATCTTTGCTATTACCTTAAAACTTTCAGCCTTACAAACTTAAACATCTGTTGAACACTTGTCTAAAAAAAGTGTGGCTGCAAAACGGACCTTATTTCAACGCCATATCTGTCATTTTTTAAGACAATTGTTCAACAGACGTTTAAAAGTTTTGTGGTACGACGGTTTAAATCGAATTGCTGAAAATTCCGTGACTATAGTTCGGCCATTCAGAGAATGCGTTCCTGACACGTCGCGATTGAACTGACGACGTAACTTTGCAATGGCGTTGCAGTTACGATAAAAATATTTTTGCTGGTTGTTTACCGTTTTAACAATTGAGGAGCATTAAAACAACATTATTATATCAATAATCAATGAATGTAGTTACGTCGTCAGTTCAATCGCGACGTGTCAGGAACGCATTCTCTGAATGGCCGAACTATAATTTCGTATAATTTCTTAAAACTACCCGTCTGATTTTCAAAAAGAACTCTTCTAAATCTATAACAAAAGAACTAACCCATCAATATTCTTGATGACATTAATCATCCTCTTATTCAGCTTCACCATCTTGATGAAGCGGAGCTTCTCAATATTGGCGGGTTCGACATTGGCCTGGTACTCTATGGTGTAGCCATAGACCAGCACGGCGCCGCGGCTGGTCGCCACGATGATCTGCGAGGTGCCCTTCACGAAGGTACAACACATCAGCTTGCCGTAGTCCGGGTTCACTTTGTCCTGGCTCTTCACTTTCAGTTCCCAGCGGTCAGTCTCTTTTACTTGCCCTCGCTCCGATAGAAATACTTTCTGCAATATGTTTTAACCATCAACTTTATCATCAAAGAAATAAAATTGCGAACAGTTACAGATAGCTAGATCAGAAGGAATTTTCTCGTAGTAATTTTCGAGGACTTACTTTAGATATGCCGAGATAAATACCAGTTCTAGTCATCAGAAGGAACTGCTCAGATTTCGTGGGATTGAAAATCATTTCTACTACGCTGTCTCGTGAAATATTGCTTGTTTCATAAACAGCTGAAACAATGAAATATTTTAAGAATATCTTATTCTATAAACCAGGCCCGCCGTAAGCGGGCGTGCAGCGCGTGCACAGCACGCGGGCGGCACGTCCTAGGGGGCGGCAAATCTAGCGAGTTATCACGTAATATTAAAAAAATACAATATCTTTTTACTAATGATTTGATTTCAATATTTCCGAACACAGCAATAGCGCTAAGAATATTACTTACACTGCCGGTTTCAGTTAGGTACATCTGTTGAAAGGACATTTTCAAAATTAAAGATCCTTAAAAACGATTTAAGATCAACCAGTGGCGTAGCGTGGGGCAAATGCTATTTAGGGGGCGGCAAAATTAAACCAATAAAATTTCAGAAAAAGCCGCCCTAGCTTTGGTCGTCTCCTATAAATTTTGACTGTTTCACCCTTTGCATTCCCAAAAAAATTCGCGCTCGCTGCGCTCGCGGCTCCATGTCAGATATCGCATTTTATCTTTGTTTAATTGTTGAGGCATTCAATTCCGAAAAAAAATTTTTCGCGCACGTCCGTTATGGCTTTTTATGACAATATGTTTACTTCATGAAAACTCTAAGGAAAAAATCGCGCTCGCTTCGCTCGCGGCTTTTGCACTTCACTTCTGTGCATATCTTACTTTTTGACTTTGCTTTGTTAATTTACAGTGGTCTTTATTTGTTTTGTGTCCCCAGACTAAAAAATTTTCGCGCTCGCTCCGCTCGCGCTTCCTTACATATGAAATGTGCCTTATAAGTTTTCAACGGGAAACCCACCAAATAACATATGTTACTGACTTTAAACATTGTTTTAGATATTTAAGTGCGTTAGTTTAAGTTAGTCACAATCTTTCAATACATAGGGGCCACTTGGGTAATGATTGCACTGCATTGATGCCCTAAGCCTAAGCAATTGCTTAGTTTGCTTATGGGCTAACCCAGGACTGCTTAGGTTACTCTGAACATTTCAAGTAAATAAAAAGTTATGTGTAATGTATGTTATGTATTGCAATAGTTATTTATCCAAAAGTAGGTGGGTTTTCTGCAATCAGAGCGGTGCATGTACATATTTTTTTCTGTTGGACAAGTAAGATGGATATGAATGGGCGGCCCCTTATATATTTTTTGACAAAACGTATGTAGTCGTAGGGCGGCATAATCAGTTTTGCACGCGGGCGAACAAACAGCTAGCGGCGGGCCTGCTATAAACAAAGGAATACATAATATGGCCAGTGCCACGAAGGAGAAAAGACTAGCGGAGATGCCCTAACGCAGGTAGGTCACGCGCCTTCAGGTAGGTCAAATACGTCACGACTACGTCACGGCAGGCGTGGCTGGACACCGCCCATATACCGTCCTTTACATCAAACTGACATCTTGTCATAGTTGTATTTTTACCACAATTTCAACAGATTTTATTTGTTACTCGATTAAAACGATGAAATGCGCTATCATTAATTGTAGAAATTGCTCAGGATCCAAACTCAAACATACCATAGGATAACATTTCACGTGTAAGTAATATTTTAGCTTTAAAACATATTTTTTGCTAGAGACATCTGTCGTCGAATAGCTGCATTTCTAGAACCTCTAAGTGAATTTGTATTATTTTCGTATCAATCTTGTATCAATGTATATTATTGGTACCAATTTTTGCCTTAAAAAGCAGCTTCATTTTTCCTTGCATCCTACAAGTTTTTTTATAGATTATTTACAAACCAAAACATATGATATATTATCATGAAAATTGAATATTATAAAAACACCATCTTTCGGTAAGTAGTCGACTTACGTAAATTTGAAGTAAAATTGCGTTCATCAAGACAGAGAGACCCGTTACAAAATTAAGTGCTACCAAACATCGAAAATGCAATCACCCATTCTTAAAAAAGGTCTTATTTAAAAAAGCTGCAATTATCTTAAAATTAATCATAACTCTAACTATGTATATTTATTTATATTCATCACTAGCCGTTTTCCCGCGGTTTCACCCGCGTACCGTGGGAGCTACTGCCCGCACCGGGATAAAATATAGCCTATGTTACTTGCAGATAATATAGCTTTCTAATGGTGAAAGAATATTTAAAATCGGTCCAGTAGTTTTTGAGTTTATCCATTACAACCAAACAAACAAACAAAGTTTTCCTCTTTATAATATTAGAATAGATCAGCAATGTTTTACATAGGTATATCTCTCTTGCCGTACATACTTTTTGAATGTACCTTTACTCAGAGCAACATCCGACTCACATAAAGTCTGCTACTTATTTAGTGGATGCGCCGTTATGATACAGTTGTGAAAACTCTAATTTGATAAACACTGTCCCTATAATTTTAATTCCCATTTTTCTTGGTGAATTTCGTAATGTGGCAACATCGAAAATAACAACAGTCATCGCAGCACGGTTCTAGAACAAATAGAACGAATTTTCGTGCTTGTGATGCCATAGTGGCTAGTAGACGAACTAACACAATGCCATAAGTTGATACTTAAATTACACCATGGGGGTATTTTAGACCCGTGGTGAATAAAAATGATTTTTCATCGAGTCTCCGTTTAATGGTTCCTAGAAACCTATTTCATTTCTGGAGGAGTAAATAAATTGTTGTGGGGCAAGTTCTCTGCACAAAATAATACTTATATAACAATTAATTTTCTAACTTTTTTATCTCTCTCTTTTTCTTCGTTCATTTCAAATGAATGCTTCTTTAAACTTTCTAATTGAATTACTATTTTAAAAGAATTATTAATTTTGAGTGTTTACTTTACTTTTGAGTATGTCACTAGTGGTCGATGTTAGTTTAGGGTTAGATTTTAATCATCCTATTCCACGCTAGATGGATTTACAAAAAATGGGTGGCTTCCCATAAAAGGCGTATAAGGGTGGAGCACGGGTGGAGACAGTAACGTTCCTCGTCCCCCGCTCACCCGAATTTTGGCGCGCTGCTTTGTTAGGAGATTTTTCGTTAGGGCATCTCCGCTAGTCTTTTCTCCTCCGTGGCCAGTGCACACTTGACTCTCAAGTACATAGTGTGTAAAAAGCTATAGAACTACTGAAACATTTTTGATAGAGTTACCATGTGGAGAGTCTTTTCCCAAACACCATATCCACCAGTACAACGCCATCTTCTCACAAGGGTACGCCAGCGTCAGCAGGTACCTGGCATCCGCGCTGAGTGCCACTTTAGCTACCTTAGTGGTCCCGTGCGGTGCGAACAACGTCTTCTGAGGGAATAAGTCCCTGGAGTCCCATATTATGATTACGTTTTCTGGGCCCGAGTCGGCTGTCACCAGCCACCGACCACGCTCGTCTGATGCAATGCATGTAACCATGTGTCGCTGTGGGAATATTGAGGATTGATCAAGTGTTAGTTGGTTGTACACCCTCTTGGCAGAAACGAAATATTTTTATTACACACTCATAATATTGCCATATGCTGACTCGATGACTGTCATTCATTAACGAGCCCAATGGCAATATAATAAAAAAGAAAGGCGTGCGTATACGTAGGTCAACGTACGAAATTCTTCCTTTTCCGCGAGTGCTATACCTACTCGTAAATAGTGTAAGGTCTCACGTGTCCCTGCAGCAGCCACATCTGCTGCGTGGTCCAGTTGTAGACGACGCCGCAGTTAGACGCCGAGTAGAACAGCTGGGTACTGCCCTGGTCGTTCAGGTTGATCACACCCACCCTGTGGTTGAAGCCGTTCATCCAACGCATTTTCTGTACCACAAATTATCGTTAGTACCTTTTCAACAGCAATTTACGTGTTTGTAAATAAGTGCGGCTCGCGAACCGTTCTAAAACCACGCGCGTGCAGTGCAGTCACTGCGCGCATTCGCCAGATGTGGACGCACCCTACGGATACGACGAGGATTTCAAACAGTGCACTATAGTTCGGCCATTCAGAGAATGCGTTCCTGACACGTCGCGATTGAACTGACGACGTAACTTTGCAATGGCGTTGCAGTTACGATAAAAATATTTTTGCTGGTTGTTTACCGTTTTAACAATTGAGGAGCATTAAAACAACATTATTATATCAATAATCAATGAATGTAGTTACGTCGTCAGTTCAATCGCGACGTGTCAGGAACGCATTCTCTGAATGGCCGAACTTTAATCTATAAGTATTTAAGCTTCTTTTATTAAATATAATTAGCCGTAACAGATAGTAAATAGGCCGATGATGACGTTACTTTATTGATAGGTAACTAACTTTAACGCTTAGAGTGTCTATGTTACATAGGTAGTAGCCTGTTAACTTCATATAACTGTTAAGCACAACGGTTCACTTTTATATGTTTGAACGAAACCTAAATAGGTACTTGAGTCTAAGTAAATGAGTTATCAAAAAATTTACAAAAGGACATGGCTTGCGCCTGGCTTCGCATTCAGCATATTGTTCAAAGTACTGTTTTGTAAGACTTTGAAATCTTCGAAGAACAACTCTGGACTCTTCGCCAGAAGTGCGCATATCCAACAGATTAAGGGAAGAAATTGGGTTGCGATCGTATGCCATTGTATCTTATGATAATTTACGAATATCAATAAATATTAACTAATAAACTATGATTAATACACGATTAATAAGATATCTAAAATTAATTATAAAGTTGATCTGATTTTCGATTGAGAATGACAAATGGGATGTCAGATCAGACGTCATTGAATACCAATGAGTAGAAAAAATTAAAAGAGTTTTAACTATTTAATAATGCATTTTGTTGCAGTTATTGAATGAATGCCTGGTATCGTTCTAAGAACAACGAAAATTAAGTAGGTACCTACTAAAATATTTACAAACTTAAAATTACCTCCTAGCACCTACCTACAAAAATTCTACAAACTAAAATAAAAATAGGCATTATAAAATAACTTGACGAGTGTTAGGCGTCGAAGTCTAGTCCGAAACGTTCCCAGTAGACTAGCTGCTTTGCCACGTTGTATGGCAATGCTAATTCTTTGTCCGAAGATTAAGCCAGCTTCCTATTCGCCCTTTTCGCTATGTCCTTGAAGAGGAGCCGTGAACTCGGGCTTACCTAATACAATAAAATAGCTTATCCTTATACCGCTTTGGCCACCCCGTACCTGAGTCAGAGCATAGATAGATCTTCACGGTAGAAATGACGCTCCCCACTACCACATATTACTGTGTTCGGCGCACTTTTTACATTTGTGTGGTAAAACGGCCAGAATTACTTAGTACAACTGATAGTAAATACAGGGTATTTATTCACTTTATATACTTACATATTCCTTACATCATTCGTCATAGTTGTATTGTTTGAAACCAAATAACAGATTAAAAGTTACGATACATACAAAACCGGCAGGTTTCCTCGGCGGTCTGTTCGTCTCAGAGTCATTCAGATACTGGCGTGAAATTGAGAAGAACGTGTGCGATAAACTTCTAACTTTTCTGAGAGCATCCTCAGTTGATAATTCTTCGCGCAACCCTGGTAAGTTCTGCATAGAAAAAGTGAATTTACGCTTAACTTGACCCATTTTAATCACGTATTAGGTAGGTAAGAGCGATCCTTATTACAGTCTTTTTGAAAAACTAGCCCTAATTATTATATTACTATAATAAACCGCTAATCATTAAAATCCTGAAGGTTTGTTCAGTAATTGATGACACGATGACAATTCCTATGTACTTACGTTTCTTCCCTGACATTTCAATATTACCAGCTTTGGGAAATTAGGTCAAAAGAGGTTTGTAATTTTAATAATATCCAAACAAGATAGTACAATGATACGAATTTAATTGGGGAATCGCTCTAGAACAGTTGTGATAACCAACACAGCTATTAGTCAAGGAAATATTGATTTGAAGTATTGCTCTAGCTAGGCCACAATTCCGTGACCGACAATAGATAAGATTACTAACTGTACAACTATAACCTAGGTAAACGCTGGCCCATGATAGCTTATTAATACAAGCTTCGGTATTCGACCGCTACTGTGCTAACTTTTATACATAAGTAGGCTTTAAAATATTGATAATCCAGTTACCAAAATTTACAAAAATGAACCTGAGGCACTTCCAGACTTCTCGAGATGGATCCCATTTACACATCTTAACCGTCTCATTGCTGTTATACCTACCTAAGTGGAATACTTATATGAGAAGATTATTAGCATAAATACCTATAGTCGGCGTATTCTTATCGTAACTGAATAAAAACAATGCCTTCGCTTTAGTCCTAGGCTGTCCTAACTGCTAAACTTTGTTTACATTACAAACACGAGCGGAATAAACAGCTTAGATTACCTACATATCAAGACACATGCGACCGATTTCAAGAGGTCATATAAACTTAGCCATAACGAACACTGATATGTATAATTAAGTGCGAACGTGTATTACGAACCCTTTAATTATGCACATTAAAGATAAATAATAATCAATATTGTTTTTATAATGGAAATAAAGTAAGTACAGATCTTCCGCCGAACGGCGCATCAATGATTCACTATCGGCAGTCAGAGGTCAGGCGCGTACAAAACGCTGAGCATTATCTCCCTGCTCATTCCTCGAACGAACATGTACGTCAACAGTGTTTTGTGTTTGCTTAGCTTAGTTTTTTATAGTGCAACATGTAGGACTATTTACTCGTATTTGGAACTTAACGTGCCCACCAACGAAGAGGTCAGTTTAATCTAGGTTCACTCGCTCAGACTTAAAGTTTGTTGACAAAACAAAAATTGCTTCAAAAGATAGCGTTATTCGAGTTGTCTTCCTTTGTTTTGAAATTAATGATAATGGTTTGAAAGAAGACGCGGTCTAATTAACTCTAGATCTATATAAGAATTATGTACACAATTAAGGAGTTTTCAAACCCTAAACAAAATAATGCTGTCTCAAAAATTACTATCTTAGCAGAGGACCAAGGTTCAGAGGTTTTTCTTGAACTCTTGAACTTAGGTTTGATAACTTAATTCTGAAGTATTTGATACGGACTTTTCAAAATTAATTTTAACTCAACTGTGCGAACGTGAAACATTTTCATTTGCAGCTCGAATTCCTAAAACAATATGGCTATTTGCCGGACGAGATTAGTGGTGCGGACTTCTCGTACACGGCGCATTCTTTATCAGAGGCGCTAAAGAAGATGCAAGCGTTCGCCGGCCTCCCCCAAACCGGCACCTTAGACCCAGATACGAAACAGGTAAGTCAATATTTATAAAGGAAAAGGTTTTTTTTCGTCACTTTTTGAAGTTTTAATTGTTTTTCAATGCGCTAATTTAATATCAGTAACTCTACTGGACTGACTTGATAAATTCTTTCAGTGTTTTCATGTTAACCCATTTATCGAGAGAGAAAGGCTCTACTTTATCTAAGTGCGCGAAATAGTTCCAAAGTAACGCAGGTAAAACCTCTGGTAAAACTAAGCTAGTAAAAATATAAAACCATGTTAATTACTATGTCTTTTGGTTAGCTGTTCACAAAGAAGCGATGTGGAGTCAAAGATATTGGAACCTCATCGGAGTTGGCTCGGAATCGTCGCTACATTCTGCAGCAGGCGTGGACCAAGCAATACATTTCCTACAGGTACGAGTAAGAACTTATATGCTGGAATGCAAATCAATTTAATCTAGATAAGTACAGGTCTACAGGGACGTTTTCATAATTGCTGGTATCGTGTTACCCTGCAATTAGGTAGTCAAGAGCCATTATCTAAGTTCTCCAAATGCATTTAGGTTCAGTGGGTTATTTTCGATCAGACTGAAAGCTAAGCAAGCCATTGCCCGCTAGCAAATATTCAGAACTAGCTTCTGCCCGCGACTTCGTACGCGGATCCTGTCCCTTATGCCAGCGACCCCATAGGGGTCAGCAAAATCAAAGATCTGAATAGTCGCAATAGACGTGACCATAGGGATAAAAGTAGTGATTCTAATTAGACCGCATTTAAGTTGTGTGTGGCAAAAATATTACACGTAGGTATTATTTCGTAAAAAAACATTAAATAGATGACAAAGTCGTGGTGACTTAGTGGAATTCGTGGTGGTTTAGTGGGTAGAGAACCAATCTCTCAAGTATGAGCGTGCGTCTTTGATTCCAGGTCTGGCAAGTGCCTGCCAATGCAACTTTTCTAAGTTCGTATGTACTTTCTACGTATATTTTGGATACCAATGACCGTTATTTGGAGGGGATGTTAAACTGTAGGTTCCGACTGTCATTGAACATTCTTGGCAGTCGTTATGGGTAGTCAGAAGCCAGTAAGTCTTACCAAGGGGTAACCGGGTTGTGGAGGTCAGATAGGCAGTCGCTCCTTGTAAAACACTGGTACTCAGTTGCATCGTGACTGGAAGTCGACCCTAACATAATTGGGACAAAGGCTCTTGAGATAATAACGACAATAATAATGAGATATAGGCACCGCAAGACATCTGAGGCTGATGACGGGGAGTAGCGACCCCGCGGGGCTATATATACTGAGTTCTCCAGGGAGAGTATACTGTCCCCCATCTCCGGCCGGTCGGAGTGAACCATGACGGGGGTAGGTCTCACGCCTCTGGCTTGGCTTGGCCGTCCAGAGTGGAGTCGCTAGAGCAGGATTAGTGGCCCTGCTCGGAGGGTAGGTGCCTCATGGTAAGCACAGGGAGCGCGTAATCCGCGTTTAAAGTCCGCCGAGGTATCCTCACCCTTCAGCCGCTCATGTCCCTATTGCCCTCTTGTTGCTATTCAGTGACTGGTTACAGTAAGTGAGGTGGCGAGTCTCCACCTGCCGTTTTTACATGTACCTAATACATTGTCATCCACTAACATCCCATCAAAATAGCCCAAGTAGTTTTCCTCCATAGTTAGCAATAGTTTAGCACAGAACCGGGGATTGTCTTTTTTTTAACGACGTCCACCGGGGATTGTCCTTGGGTTCATTTCTATAGTGTATAAAGGGATAATCGTCGGTTTTGTGTCACCATTTCATTAAAGTTGTCTCAAAAGGGCTTCAGCGTGTTGGCTTCGACCCCACGTTTGCCTCCCAAAAATTTGGAACTCTGTAGTCCCGAGGTCTGGAAGAGATATACAAAATAATAATGAAGATAAAACGCAACAAAGTTAGAGAGTGGAGGCTCGTGACGCCACGTCTAGGTATGTAAAATTTGTACTAAGCAGTGACTTAACACGAAATTCAAGCGTTGTTGTATCTTCGTTATTATTTGTTTGTAAGAGAGAGAAAAGAAAAATGCGTGTCCATTATTTTAGGGTTATCTAAAAGACGGACTAATTACTTATTTTGATTCACTATACCTATTTCATAACATTCATTTCTATACATTTCAAGTGTAGTATTGCTCTTGAAGTTCCACATCAGGTGTTCCAGATCTTCGATGTTTACACGTCAATAGAGAGTGCTTATCAGATTGAACCACTTTTGCTAAAACGTCATATCTTTATAAGCTATAGTCTAGCTGGGCTCCTGGGTTTCCACATTAGGTGTTTTACATCTTCAATTTTTATAAGTCAACAGAGAGTGCTTATCAGATTGAACAACTTTTGCTAAAACGTCATACCTCTATATGCTATAGTCTAGCTGGGCCCCTGGAGTTCCACATCAGGTGTTTTAGATCTTCAATTTGTATAAGTCAATAGAAAGTGCTTATCAAATTGAACAACTTTTGCTAAAACGGCATACCTGTATATGGTACAGAGAAGCTGGGCTCTTGGGGTTCCACATCAGGTGTTCCAGATCTTAAAATTTATAATCTCAGCTGAAAATGCTCATCAAATGAAACAATTTTTGCCACGGCACCATATTTGTATCTCTTATAGTTTTATTGGTCTGTTGGAGTTCTGCATCAGGTCTTCAAGTTTCGAAGATAAATTATAGCCTATATGTTGACCAGGCCTAATACTGATACAACAAAGAAAAAATCATTGAAATCCGTTCAGTAGTTCGGAAGATTAGCGTGTACAAACAAACAGACATACAGACATACAGACATACAGACATACAGACAAACAGACAGAATTTTTTTTTTGGATTTGTGCTCCATTACTGTTTCTAAACCCCACCCAATTATTATTTTTTTAATATATTCAATGTACAGACACAGTTTTTTTACAGATTTATTATATGTATAGATTTGAGATACATCTTCGCAAATGTTCCTTTCTCTCTGATGCATCAACCCAACTATGTTGGGGTCGGCTTCCAGTCTAACCGGATTCAGCTGAGTACCAGTGCTTTACAAGAAGCGACTGCTTATCTGACCTCCTCAACCCAGTTACCCGGGCAACCCAATACCCCTTGGTTAGACTGGTGTCAGACTTACTGGCTTCTGACTACCCGTAACGACTGCCAAGGATGTTCAATGACAGCCGGGACCTACAGTTTAACGTGCCATCCGAAACACAGTCATTGGTGTCTAAGATATACTTAGGAAGTACATACAAACTTAGATTGTAAACAGTGTAATTTGCATATTGCAGGACAATGTATATTGTATATTTGCATATTGTATACAATTTATTATTTTTAATTAACCTACAGACAGACATGTGTTGCTGGAGAGTTTGTTGCGCCACTTCTTCTTCCCAGAAAAAACACATAGGAACTGGTAAAGGCTGGGCTTGTTGGGTACTGTCTTTTGTGAATTCCTGACGTTCAAAAAGTGCTCTTTTGCAGCCTGAAAATATTTCTTTTTTTTTTGATGATCAAAACTTTGATCTTTTTACATGTTTTACAGAGTAGTGAACGGGTCCAGCACACTGCCCAAGTCCCGCGTTGAGAAGTGGATGGCGGCCGGTCTTGAGGTGTGGGCCCCGCACGGTAACCTGCGCTTCTACCCAGTGGACGAGGGCCGCGCCGACATACAAGTCACCTTCTTCAGAGGGGATCATGGAGACGGGTATGTCGTTTACTGTAGTTCTGTTTATGTTTATTATCATTATCTCACCTATACCAAGACCAATGTTCACGTTGCATTCCCTTGATTTTCAAAGTGGGAAATCACTACATAGTATAAAACATAAAACATTGTCGCTTTTTCTGTCCTTTTGTACGCTTAAATCTTCAAAACTACGCAAATGATTTTCATACGGTTTTATCTGTGATTAGAGAGGAAGGTTTATATGTACTAGCTGTTGCCCGCAACTTCGTCTGCGTGGGCAATATAGAATCGTCAAAATACTACTTATCCTGTAGGTGCATTCTTTCACGTGATAGTATAATTAGGATTACCACTTCGCAGTCGCATAGATTCATTGATCAAGGTTGTGTTGTGGATGTGACCATTTATCTAAACAAAAGAAGTAAAGTTTGTGACGTTGTGGATATCTCTGGATCTAGTCAGCCAATTTTTAAAATTAGGTATTACGTATGGTGCGTAAGTAATTTTCACAGGAAACAGTTATAATCTACGTATACATGCTTTGAGTCTGACAATAAATAATAACATACATTAAATAATGGGGAAATACTGATATCCCGTGCGAAGCAGGAGCGGGTCGCTAGTTATAATAATTCTTAAACGATATTTTTTTCCATCGATAGATATCCTTTCGACGGGCAAGGCCACGTGGTGGCTCACGCCTTCCCGCCGCCACACGGCGCCATGCACTTCGACGACGACGAGCTCTGGGGAGACAACCCTGAGGAAGACGAGGAGGATGTGACAGACTTCTTCGCAGTGGCGGTGCACGAGATCGGCCACGCGCTCGGACTGTCCCACTCTAACGTCAAGCAGTCGGTCATGTACCCGTACTACCAGGTGCCCGTCGAGAAACTGCACATGGACGATATATTGGGGATGCAGGAGCTTTACTGTAAGTTGAAGGCTGATCATCATTCAAAGTCTTTGTTGTGCTTCTTCACAAGCTCCATGAGATGGTTTCAATATTAAAATGTTAAATCTTCAAGTTAAAGCAATATCATATCTCGATCAGTAAGCTAAATCTCGAGCCTATAATATACCTAAAAAAATACGTTCATTCTTGTGTATTCAAATCTGCAATGCATGTCGAAAAACACAACTATGAGTACACAACAAGGTGCCTCAGCTTGTTTAGTTCGTCTTCTCGTTTATTCCAGTGAAAGACCTAGAAGAGAGTACGGAGAGCCCGGTAGACCCAACGTCCTTAGTGCCGAGGTTCACAAAGGCGGACAGTGAAGAGGATGAGGACTATATACCCGACCTCTGCCTGACCAACTACGACACGCTGCAGGTCATCAACGATAGGATTTATGTGTTTGAAGAGGAGGTTCGTATCTGCCTTGTCTTGATTGTCAGCAGAAGAAGTGTACTATTTAAATTGTAAAAAAAAATGATTGGGTAAGAATGTGCTAATCAGTAAACGTTTAGTAAATGAAATCGTTCATTTTGCATCATATCGCTATTACAGAGCACGCATGGAGCGGGCATTGTATTCCTTTAATATTCCCTGAGAAAAAAAGCTAAAACAAATTCAAGTAGCGTTTATTATACCTTTCTCCGAATTATTTTCTGATCTTACAGTGGGTGTGGGTGCTCCGCGACAGGCACGAGATAGAGCCGGGCTACCCGAAGCGGTTCCAGGACGTGTTCCAGGGTCTGTCTGCGCACATCACCAGCATTAAAACAATATACCAGAAAAGCAACGGGAACGTCGTTATTTTTTCAGGCAAGTCTGAATCAAGTCCTATGTTGGATTTCTTTTTTATTTAAGGCGACGAATTGGTAAACAATAATTCCATAACCGGCACGCGCATCTAAGGGGCCAAGAGGGGACGGAGCGTCTGAGCGGGGCGAGGATTACAATACGCGCGCTAGCTTATAACTAAAAGTCGTAAGCGACAAAATGGTTTTGTAATTTTATTATTTAGAAATGATAATTTGATAAAAATTCCTTCCACATATCTAAAGAGTATGTATATGTTACGGACCAAGTGATAAATTGGGCAGTATACATAATGCCCGGTCATTATGAAAAATGCCCAATATGAGAGGGCAATTTGATAATAATTATTCAAATAATCAAATTGACCGGGCACTATACATATTGCCCGTGACCTTTTGGGCAAAGTAATACAAACATATTTAATTTCAATTTTTTTATTGTTATTGCCATTTAACTTAAAATAAACTAAATATTAAACCACTTAAATAATCAGCCTCATGATTTGGATTAATTATGAAGGACTTCTGCCTTTTTTCATCAAATGACCCCCCGCTGTGGGTTAGCAGCGGTGAGGGTGTCAGACTCTTACTGACTGACCGTCGTGTTCTGTCGTAGGCCTTTTATGTACCAGGGCCGCGGTCTTTCGAACAATCCCTCAGCCCCGGCAGACCTTGGCCCTGATGGGCCCCGCTGGGGTTGCTGACATCTCTTTGAGGAGCGCGTGGAACAACGCGCGCCACCGACACGGGTCTGTTGCCTAAAAATAGACATGAGCGAGCCACCCGAACTCACCGCCCACAGACCCACGCCTACGGTGGCCGGGAGTCATCTCGCGACACCCGGCGCCCGTGGTCTACCTGGTCCAGCGCGGCGGCCGGGATGAGAGGTGCGAACTCTCTGACGTTCCGCCGCCTCCTTCTCGAGCATGACTGCTTCGCAGAAGGAGGCGACGGCATCCCATTCCCTGTCGCCGCCGCCTAAAGCCTTGACTAGGACCCGGCGGTGCTCTTCCCACGCAGGGCACTCCTGGACTGTGTGGTCCACCGTGTCCTCGGGGCTGTCCACACAGTGTTGACACCCGGGCGCCTCCTCACAAGGACTTCTGCCTTAAAAATCCACTATTTTTTGCATATAAATGTTAAGAATGGCTGTCTCTGATTGGTCAAAGCGTGTCACGCCATGCGTACTTCCCTCCCCGCCCTCGCTCCGCGTAATATATAGCTTTATTATCAAATTGCCCTACTGTCATGTAGCAATATAATAATGCCCGTGCAATGTGATAAATAATTAAGTTAAGATAGTTATTAATCACTTGGCCCGATAAAGCTAGACATTATTCATAATTCTCGGGCATTATTTATAATGCCCGAATTAATCACATGGTCCATAACATATACAGGGTTACTGGTAAGTAGACCGCATCCTTTCAGGAGGTGATAGTATAGGTCAATACGGACAAATTTGACCCTGGGATACACTGGGCAAAAGTTGACCCGTTTCGAGATAATCGAATTTCAAGATCTTTTCTTTACAAGTCGTCTAGGTACACGAATACATTTTTATTATTAGTTAAAAGTCTCGTTTCTGCGGATTTTTGTGTGTTTTGTGCCTTTTTGGATAGCCAGATAGATGTAGATGTTTTTTAAGTATTCTGCACAAAAAAATGAAGAGTAACATTTTTGAAAAAATAACTACTAAAAAAGTAATTGCTGTTCGCTATAATTTCCTCTGTGATTTGTACAGTTTTATGGTTTGTTATTATGAAGTGATTCATCTTCTATCCAAAAACACACAAAAATCCACAAAAACGAGACTTTTGACTAATAATGAAAATTTATACATGTACCTAGACGACTGATCTTGAAATTCGATTATCTTGAAATGGGTTAACTTTTGCCCAGTGTATCCCAGGGTCAAATTTGTCCGTATTGACCTATACTATCACCTCCTGAAAGGATGCGGTCTACTTACCAGTAACCCTGTATACTCAACTACTAAAAAAGTTAAGAGGCTTAAATCGGTCCCGTTTGCCCATAATATGTGAATCTCTTTTTAAAAAGAGGTATGTTTGATATATTTTTCTCTGTTATAAAAGTTACCTAATCATGTTTTGAAGTCTAACAAAATAAGGTTTATATCATGAACTTTCAGGTACCTAACCAAGTTGTATTTTGATCCGTTTTGTATTTACTGAGAAAAATTGAGATCCTTGGCGCCAAAGTTTCCAATTCGTCCTCTTAAAGCAAAATACCCACTCGCGTGCGCTTGTCACTTGCGCATGTTAACTTGCTCCAGCTACATGCGCAGTGTAGACACACCCTAAAGATTTATGAATATGTATCCAGTCATAGGCTGATGATGATAGGCTGATGATGTATCCAGTCATGGACAAGCTTAAGGTACTTCGTTGGCAATAAAAAACATCTAGACATTGTTTGGAATGAGCTAGCCGTGCAGATAATAAAATTGTCTAAACACCATACCTATATGCTATAGCTTCTTGAACCAAACTAACGCGCATTATACATCAACAGATCGCGATTACTGGGAGTTCGACTCGTCATTCCACTTCATCAAGGACAGCACGATATCCGACTACTCCATACCTGAAGACGTCACGGAACTGACGACTGTGTTCCTCTCGAATTTCAATAACAAGACTTATTTGATTGAGGAGGAGCGCTACTGGCGGTACGACGAGGTCACGAGCACCATGGATGAAGGCTACCCTAAGGATATGACCATGTGGAGGCAGGTGCCTTATCCTGTGAATGCTGCTCTCGTGTGGAAAAACGGTAAGGCGTGTAGAGGTTTGTTAGTTTTTCTCCAAGTGTTCAAAATGAGAGTTAAAAAGCCTGCTGAAAGATTAGGTTCAGAGGGGCGGCACTTGCACATAAAAATACATATTTCGAACCTCTATGTTCTCATATGGCCGGGATCTTACTGCATCTAGCAGTAAAGGAATTATTTCCTACCATCGTTCTTATAAGAAACTCATTTAAATGGTCTTTCATATTTCAGACACGTACTTCTTCCAAGGCCCTCGTTTCTGGCGGTTCGACAACGTGCTGGTGCAGGCTCACGAGTACTACCCGCTGCCGACCGCGCAGGTCTGGTTCAACTGCAAGTCCAACACTGAGATGGATAACTACACCTTCAACGATGGACCATGAGACTTTTCGAGTAACTTTGCCACCCGAAATTAGCTACAAGTGAATTCACAATAGACTAATCACCAAACATTTCCGCCTCAAAAGACCTCGTAGCATACCTTAAGATTGCATAAACCAAACAAAATAAAACTCATTTTAGTTTTTCATTAAAAATATATCACTTTATTTTAAGTTCAAAATCACATAAATTAAATTATTACACGATAGTTTGAAACCTGATTTATGTTTCTGTTCGACTTTCGGAATGTTGTTCAATATCGATTTCAGCTCTGAGCATAACTGATATTAACAATAATACTGTACCATTTATTTTATTATAGTAACAATATTTTAATACATTTGTTCCTATATTTTGAGACAACAAGATATAATTTTTGAAGGATTTGTACTATAAAATTGAAATGAAATCGTCTGGAAGTGTACTAAAGAAGCACCGAGGGGCACTGTGACATTGTATGTCCTATCACATAGTAAGTTAAATGATCACATATCAATACGCCTTCAAATATAGCAGGGTAGTTTGTTAATTCAGCAGTTGAAAGGAGAGGTTTACATAAGCTTCACAATAGATGCAATAGTAAAACTACTCAAAAATTGGCAATAGGCATTCTAGATACAAAGCGACGAACATTACTGTTAAATTCCTCAACCCAAACATTCCTTATCCCTCGTTTCAACTACAAATAAATTCGTAAATGCTAAAAAACTTCATTATATATATAATTAATCGAAACAATCGGTAATATCTTGAGGGGCACACTCTTAAACCGAGGCAATATAAACGACATCAGTGGAATTAACTATAACAGCTGCAACAGCGAACCGAATTCTGATTGCACTAGTAATAATAAATCGATTTAAATATAAAGAACGTTCACTTGTGGCGGCATGTTGAGTGAATATCACTGGTATCGATTTGAATAAATCGATTTAAAATTAGTCGATTATTGTGACACAGAGTATTGAGCTAACTGAAGTGTTCCAACATGTTAGATGGCAATGTCAATATGTAATATCGCACTTCATTTTCTCAATATTCTGTGGCAGGTGATGTAAGCGTGTACATCTCACGTCAAATGACTTTGAACCTCCGAAGTTAGTTACTAGTGACTGTGCAACAGTCAATTGTTCGAACTACTTGTTTTGTTCTTGGCATCAAATGGTTGACTTCAGACAGGAACGGTAATTTGTCGTGATGTGTGGTAGGTGTTCGCTAGGCGGTGCTGTTGTGTGGGCGGTGCCGGGGGGTGTGGGCGGGTGTGGGCGGGTGGGGGCGGTCTAGCTGCAGCAGGAGGCGGGGTTGGGGTCGCGGCCGCTGCGCTTGGTGATGTTGAGGCGCGTGAACTCCTCGGCGACGGTGGGGTGGATGCCCACCGTGTTCATCAGCTGCTCCATTGTGATGCCGCATCTACAATACAAATAGAGTACATTTAGGCATGTCTACCGCAGATAGACGTTACGTAAATAAGCACATGTTTGTGTTAAAATGTTCCAATTGCTGATTGCTCCCTTCGCAAATATTAAAACATACTTCAGTATTGTATCGTAAAGGTAACAGTTTATTATGATGTAATAAATTAGTCAGCCACAGTGACATATCATTATCTGGTTATCCAAGTATATTTATAAGAAATTCTTATGTATTGTGTATTTAATAAATTGCTGTTTGTTAGTCTCACTAAAACTCGATAACGGCTGGATCGATTTGGCTTAAAAATGTTTGTAGAAGTCCAGGGTAAGTTTGAACGTTTCAAATTTAGATTAGCTAACAAGTCTAGTTGATAAATCATATAGCAAGCAATACATACTTGATAGCCGCAGCGAAGCCCTGTATGACTTCCCCAGCGACGGGCCCCACGAAGTGCAGGCCGAGGATCTTCTGCGGCGCCTCGCGCAGCGCCACCGCCTTCAGGTAGCAGTTCTTGATGTTGCGCTGCGGGATGAAGAACTCCGTCGGCTTGTAGTACGCGTGGTACACCTCTAGGTTGTCTGCGCCGAATCTGGGGAACAAGGCGTAGTGTTGATTAAACATGTGTGTGTGTTCTTTAGGTACTAAACTATAAAGGTTACATTATGTAACCTTACACCATAATAGGCAGATGATTAAAATCCCATTGAGAACAATGATGCATTATGTCTGGTCACGTATCTACTGCATATTAATTTTACGATTCTTGACATTGTTGCACAGCTAGATATCTCTCATTCTTTTTCTGCATAGCAAGAGGTACATACAGCAGTGTGACAACAAAAAACTGGAAAGGACGAAAAATAAAACTTTTGCCACAGCGATAGAAGTCGGTGGCTGCAAGTTGCTGACTGTTTACGCGATCTAAAGAGAACCACAGTAAAAAAAAATGAAGGTGTTCATGATGATGTCTCTGTATATAAAACGCTAACCTTTCAGTAGCAGTCTCCTCGCTGAGTCCGACGCAGCCGTACTCCAGCGGCGTGAAGATGGTAGTGGCGACGTTCTCGTAGTCCATGTGCTGCTGTGCGCCGGCGAACACTCTCCGCGCGAGCAGGCGGCCGGCGTGGATGGCGACCGGCGTCAGCTCGGGCCGGCCCTCCAGCACGTCGCCCACCGCGTAGATGTGCGGCACGTTCGTCTGCTCCGTCGCTGCCTTAATCTTGCCGTTCTCTGAGAGGCACTGCAATGGTAGAATGAGTTAATGTGTGATTTTGCGGGGAAAAGTTTATGGATAAATCACCGGTGCATGTGATCAGAAACTTTGTCAGGGCTGTGGGATTATTAGAAAATTTACCACAGCCCTGGTACACAAATAAATAGGTTTCAGTCAGTAAGAGTGTGACACTCAGTCACGCTGCACCCACAGCGGGACGTGTCATTTCACACCAAAAAAGAAAGGTGATCAGAACCCGGCCTTCAATCGTTTGAAAAGAGGTCTGCCGAAGTTTTTACCTACGCCTTCGAACATCTAGAATCTAGACATAATCAAAATAACAAGATGCCACTTATGGAAAAAAACGATTAACAATTTGGAAATACTGAATTAAATTAAATGAATCCGGTTGTCTATAGTTTTATTTTATTTATTCCAATCTTCGACTTTAACATTACCTCAATGCTACGCTGGTACAATGAATGTACGATACTAATTCTTTGAGTCACATAACAATTTTATCGCACAAGGTCAAATAATTAGCTCTGAATGATTCGATAATAGTCGTAATCTAACGTCTAGGTAATAATGTAACGATTATATTATTATGTAATCATTTAATAGAATAATGCAGTCGTCCACTGGGACGCTAATGATATCACACGTGAACAAAAAACATTAAAATTTGACTGGACGACACATGGTATATGAATTATTAATGTTATGTCACACATGGATAAAATATACCCTTTACGATATTCTGATACAATATCGTACAATCATATTTATGGACAATCGGTCTGTTGTGAAAACGATTCTTATACATACACACCCACATTTAAAAACGAAAAATTGTAAAAATGCACAGACATTGCTGAATGCCATTTTGTTTATAAAACCTAAAGCTAAATAGCAGTCGGCAGTACTAAAAGGTAATTTTAGCAAAATCAATTAGTTTCAGTACAAATGGTGTGTACTCACAGTAACTCCGGCCGCGTCCAAGTTGAGTTGCTTGGTGAGCGCGTACCGGCCGGTCGCGATCAGCACTGTGTCGAATACATCCTCGTGTCTGAAACATTACCATGGAACCTGTTTTAAAATCATGTATTTACACATATAATTTATTTTACTTCAGTCCCTAAAGAAATTATAGCTACTTTCACTCGCACTTGGAATAATCGTGACAGATTGTGATAAAACCTATCTCTATCTATCTATCTACAAAGGTCGAGATCCGGCTGTTAGCCATGAAAATTAACATGTTTCTACCCAAGATACATGGAAGTTCCCAAATGAACTTTTAAGTTGAACTTAAAAGCATTTCTATCACAAAAATTCACGTAAGTGTGACGTGACAGAGTTAAAACGATATACTACGATGAACAATCCTTAAAATTCAGTTTAGGTTCACAAACATAGGACCGTGAGTATACTTCAAAAAAATAACATTCTAAACTCACTGTTCCTGCGTTTCAGTATTAAGCCAGCGTGCCTTGAGCTGTCCTGACTCCAACTTCTGTACGCCGAGCGGGACACACTTGTGCTCGAACTTGACGCCTCGCTCCTGCATCTCGTTGGTGACCATGCGCGCCATCTGCTGGTCGAAGCCTCGCAGCGGCACCGACCGGATCAGCACGGTCGCCGGGTAACCCAGAGAGTTGAGGAAACCAGCGCATTCTAAACCGATGTCTGATGGAAAGAGTTAAGGAAATGTTTCGTGGAAATGGAGAAGTTTGAAGTCTTCCGAGTTCTGACTCTCTTATCTTGCAGTGCCCGACAGGGCCCTATTTTTCTAATAAATTGTAAATAAGTTTTCTACCAATTTAGAATACAATGTGGACTTCAAAATTACAGTAATGAAGTTAGCACTTTCATTTGACGTTTGAGGGGATAAAATCAAATTGTCCTTACAACATTTAAGTTATGATAATCCACCTTTTGGAAGATTTTTTTGTGTGCTGACCTTGACCAATCAATTATGGTAGATTTGCCTGTACATGCTGTGTTTCGGAAGGAAAATGTAATAGTTGAATCTTTAGGAGGAAACTTATTCTATATGCAAAGATGATGCATTTTTCTTCGCTTGGGTAAAGCACATTATATTTTTCCTTTACAAAACTGTCAAGTGTTACTAACATGATAATGTAGCGGAAAGTAACATAATAAGAGATTCTATATAATTTACTCCGAGCTTATTTACTCAGTTCGATCGAACCCGATACTTTACGATAATATTATCAATACTATAAAATTTACATTATTAGATTTGGAAAAGGTTGGTAACTGATAACGTTTATAAAGATTATTTGAATCCGTCTAGCCATTTCCCAACTAGGTTAATTAGAATTAAATGTTATTTTATTTTCTGTTATCTAAGTTCAATAACATTGATACTTTAACTACTGTCAGATCATTTTGGAATTTTAACTTTCTAATTACTATTTGTACCAGCTATCCGCCAAATAGAGGAATTTCGACGTCTAAATTCTAGTAAACGATGTAGGTACTAATCCGAACAAGAACAGCTTAACCCGACAAATCGATAGTTAGATTGACAGGAATACTATTAAAACCCTCATAGTTAGTACCGATTAGATAATTTTCAAGTGATACTCCATAAAAACACGATTTAAATTGTAAAGGCTTAAGAGGACAATGCTTGTGTCCATAAAAACGGCTTAAAGAAACCTAGAACTCAAACCTTTAAAGAAATTAATAACTAGATGATATTTTTGAAAAAGGATACATCCAGCGCCCACAATGAGCGTCTTCCCCGGGGGATGGCTGAGACTGAAGATGTCGTCACTGCTGATGCAGTACTCCACGGCTCCCGGGATGTCCGGGTAGTGGGGCCTGCCGCCCACAGCTATCACTATGTTCTTCGCCGTCAGCTCCTTCTTCGAGCCATTCTTCATCGTCGCGATGATCGTATGAGCATCCTTGAACTCTCCCAAACCATTGATGTATTCAATCTTCTTGTCGCGCAGATCGACCCTGGTGACCCAGTTGACGGATTTGATGTGGTTCTGTACATTCTCTGTGAGAGCGGACCAGTCGATCTTGATGTCCTTCACGGAGGGCACTTGCCAACCGTACGACACAGCTTCCTGTAATATTTAGATGTGCTAATTAGTGACGCATTGCTTCATATTAACATGTCATGTCTTAGTTTTGACATACTGTTGTTGTAGGTAACTGAGATAGATAATTACTAAGCTAGGAAATGTTCTACATACAATGACTAGTCGGATGATACTACATAATATGTTATATGGAAATGAGGTGGTAGATAAGTAGAATAGGATTATTCGTGGCGCGCTACTCTCAGATAATTTTACAAAGAATCATGTACCAAATAAAGTTACGCCATTATTCCTACCATATCAACGTGAGTGAGAATAATTTAACGGTAATGATACTAATAAAAATAGAATAAACACTAAAACATTTATCGTTTCATTGCACGACGTTCTCGGTGACCTCGTATTTGTACTTCAAACGCGACACCGGCCTTTTTATTAGGACTACTTATTTGAATAAAAACTGTTCTAGAAGTGAAATAGAATTATCATGTACACACTATATAGTGTTGATAATAAAAATGTACCGTCCAAAATTCCTGATGTACGAAGGAAAATATTTAAATCAGGTACCTTTTTGAATAAAAAATGCAAAATTACATCATCGAACCATATGGTTTTAGATGTCTAGAGACAACACCAATGTCATTGTCATACCTATACTGTTTTGTAATTCATCACTCATTGTTTTTTTCTTTCCTTTATGCAGTAGACAAAATAAAACCACTAAGATTTTATGTTAAGTATCTACTTTTTCACAATACAAGTATTAACGAACCTTGTTCGCATCACTACTCGCGTGTCGCATCTATCTTATTTATTATTCAATAAAGTATTTCATGGGCATTGACACACACGAACTTCATGAATAATTAACTGTTTAGTTTATCAAAAATAATGTAGAATTCACTACGATAGAACTTTGAACCTGGGTTGGGATACTTAAGTTTGTACAGACGTTCCCTAAATTACTATTGATAAACATCCTGCATCGTAAGCATATGTTGATTATGTTATTATCAGTCACAAAACATTCAATTGGGTTGATAACAACTGATTAGATTTACATCAGGTCCTGGTACAAACTATTATTAATAAATACAATACATATCTCACTAGCTGTCTTTTACTCGGAACTACTTTAAAATATAGGTGCGTTATTCGGATGTATTGTAGTTACCCAACAGTGATAGAATTTTTCAAATCTGTGCACTGTTTCGAAGCTCTTAGTGCACGAACAAAGAAACAAATATTTCCTATTTGTAAATTATATTAGTACATACTTATAGATTATATGATTATATCTCAATATATCAGTACAAACGTGCATTCCTAGATTAAGAGATCGGTGATAAGAATAGTCCTACGTATTGCACAATATTATTTATTTGTACTATTTATATGCTTTTTTATAATTGCTTGTGTAAGATGACTAGCGAGAATAATAGTGCCTGCAGTAGTGAATCTAGTCATCAACTCAGTCATGTGATAAATGCAACTTTATCGAGATAAATGTAATAATTTGTTCATTAATTATGTTAAGTGATTCCTATACTTTGCTCAATTGAAAATAAATACAAATCATAACAGTCGTACATTGAGAACAATACAAATTGTTGTAGTACTATAATGGTCAGAGTATCTATGTAATTAAACAATGCTGTTTCTATTAACTAGTAACTAGTAATCGTTTAATTAAGTTCTCTGATTGATCTTATGAAGCTGGATCATTCGCTTTTCATCATCATTTGCTTCTTTTATTACTTTTCTTGTCAGGCAATTTTTTTTTTCTTTGATGTCTATGAACTACATAACACTAACATGTTGTTAGGCTAGGCGCTGATTGCAACTTTTCGTCACCGTGACTTTTTGTCACTGCCACCTGCTGTCACCCACGGTGCGCTCACTGAATCTGTTCTTGGGTGACAAATCGCGTTCATTTTTTTATGCCGGCTGAGTGACAAAAAGTCACCAGTGAGCGGACTCCCATTGTAATGTACGTACGTGTACGCGAGTGACAGTCACGTCACTCCGGCATTGCCTGCTGCTGCAACTATTTGTCACCGTCTTATCACGTCACCATAATGAGCGCACTCAGTATAGTTTTCATTGCACTTGACTAAGTGACAAAAAGTCACGGTGACGAAAAGTTGCAATCAGCGCCTAGCCTTAGTTTTTCTGCACAAATGCCAACAAATTGATGTACTATGAATAATAAGTTTTATTTATATACAATTAGCCAAGTAGTATTATTATATACAATTAGTACTTTGTTTGTAGTCTGTACAAAATAACTTACTTTTTCCACAAAACGTGCCTAACTACAAGAACGAAGATATAAACATACATTACTAATAATAAATGGTGTTTAAGTTATCCTCTTAATGATCTATCATTCATGCTATTGTAATAAGAGCATGGAATAGTTAGCGGTCATCACAAGTATTGATCGAGTGTTGTTTATGGGAAAATAGCTTGGCGGTTATGATCGACATGGTGGCGACCTTGGGGGTAAGGCCACTTATTGCTTGACATATAGGTGAGCCCGTTATAATATTACATGTAACGATTTCATTACAACATTTGGCTACTTGAAACTCAGCTCCCATTCACTTAAAAAAAATATTGAGTACTTTTAGTAGCCACAGCAACGAAAATTCTACAAACACTACTCGAGTATAATCAGTAATAATATCGACGTATTCCACTTTGGGTAACCGTTTTAATAACACTCGAATCAATGGGGGGTGAGCGCTACTTTCGATTCACTAAGGTAGGAATACGTCATAATATTGCAGTTACAATGTTATCTCCCAACAATCAGTGCAATAACGTAGAACTAATATGTGTTTGTTCCACATGATACACCCTGAACGTATTAGAAAATTACAAAAAACCGGCCAAGTTAGAGTAAATTACAGTTAAATCAACCTATCTCAAAAACTATAAGAGATACTTTGATCAAACCAAAAATCGTTGAAAGAGTTAATTAGCATGCATCACCTCTATTTTTTTTAGAATTTTATACCCCGTAGTTATAAAAATAGAGGGGGGGGGGGACATACTTTTTACGACTTTGAGAGCTGATATCTCAAAAACCGTTCACTTTAAGAAAAATGTTTTTTAGAAAACTTTATATCATTTTAAAAGACCTTTCCATTGATACCCCACACGGGTATGTACATCGAAAAAAAAAATTTCATCCCTCAGTTACATGTATGGGGGGCCCCACCCCCAATTCTTTTTTTTACTATTTAGTGTCATATTTTTGTAGCGGTTCATACAACACATATTCCCATCAAATTTCATCACTGTAGTACTTATAGTTTCCGAGTAAATCGGCTGTGACAGACGGACAGACGGACAGACGGACAGACGGACAGACGGACATGACGAAACTATAAGGGTTCCGTTTTTGCCATTTTGGCTACGGAACCCTAAAAAGTTAATAGAATGAGACGAAACTATCATAGTGGCAATCATTTTCATAGAAAGATGAACTTATGCAACGCAAATTTAAATCGTCAATATGAAAATAAACTCATTTAACGATAATTTCATTTGGATCACTGTCAGTATAAATTGCTTTTAGAATCTAGGTGTTCCGTTAATTTTGTGCCTATTTATCATGCTGATCAGCGTTATCGTGGCAACATGTAAAGAAATTTTTGAATGTATCTCAGTAGCAAATTACCATTTGGCGTTAATATAAAAACCATTTGATAATGATTGAATACATTGGTTGGATAATGCCGTTTGAAATAACCTGCAAAAAATTTATACAGAATAGATTTAACACTAGGAATCTTCCTTTCTTTCTTTAAATATTTGAAGATCTATAAAACTTCCTTTCGATTGAAATATACCACACTATGATTAACTTTGACTATGTATGGGCCTTATCATACTAGCGGATTGCGAGCGTCTTCAAAGCGGAACGGACGCGCAACGAATACGTTACGGGCGCGCAACAAATTCGTCGCGAAAAGCAGTGTTTTATTCGTTTGCAAGAAAACACAAAGTAGTCGCTCTCTTCCATTCGATTATTGTTTGAATCCATTTTGTTACAAACGTTAATTTGCTACAAACACGCGACGAAAACGTTGCGAATTTGCCGTACGTCCGCGACGTCTTCGCTGAGCAGCCGCAGCGGGTTCGCGTCGCATTCGCTACGCGCCCGCTCCGTTTTGGAGACGCTCACAATCCAGTATGATAAGGCCCTATGTGTCAAGCCCGTCATGACATAGTGCCACGCATGCTTCACTTCAAGGCGAATTCTTGATTAATGTGCAACAAAAACGCCCTAACTCTTGCAGTAATTAAAGCTAAGCATTAGGTTCACCTTAACTCATAGTTATTTATTACATGTATTGTATTTGCTCCGAAAGATTACAAATCATTACACTCAAGAATTGTAAAAAGGTGGGCTTAGCCTATTGACGTAGGTACTTTTAGGTTGCCTGTATTTATGTAGAGTTCAATGTATGCCCAATAACAATCAAAAATAGTTCTACGGTGGTCTTAAACATTACTCATTTACCTATTAAATCTACCATACTAGGAACAGAGTCAAATCGGTAAAACCATTGATGAATTGTGAATGAAAGTGCAGGGAAGGAAAACTATTGATACGTCAAGTGATGGCGTAGTTGTTATGATACTAATAAATGACTCATCGAATTAGAATTATGATTGACGTTTATTACATGGAATCTGTGCCTACCAGTTGTGGATATGAAGACAACTAATTACAAATTGTACTACTACACGTCAAATTAACTTCTAGCATACTACCATATTACCAATTAATAGGAAAACATTTGAATTACTGATTAAAAAATATCAAAAATAAATAAATCAAACTGCGACTGCAAAACGTCTGGATTTGTAATTTGCATCATAACTTATCGTTCTCTGGTCTCGGCAGCTATTTCTGCTCCAACCGAATCCAATAATAGATGCTTCTGATATGGCACGCGGCCGATTCCGATCTTCGGACAGTTCAGTAATTCATCTTATTACAGATTTAATATACTTAATTTATTTTGCTTTGTTCATTATGTATTCGTGGGAGCTAATGTCTAAGAAACAGATGCACCGTTTGAATATTTTTTGGTTCCGTGGTGGGAGAGTAACGATCCATCAGATCCATGTCTTTTAACAAGTTCCTCGGTGCCTCAAACATCCCCTTAGGCTCTAGTTCAGTCTATTCTAGTCAGTGATACTCTAGGTCAGAGCTGATATTTTGTAATTTTTAACAGTCATTATGGGTCGTCAGAACCCAGAAAGTCTGGCAATTAGTCCCAACAAGGGTCGTCTGCGTAACGAGGTTGAGGTACACTTACCTCAGCATAATAGGAAAAAAGTAATGATGAATCATTCACGAATCATCATCATCGCAAAACTTGGATAGTCGTTCAAACGTTAAATAGTAACATAGATAAGCATAAATGTAGGCTACATTCAAACATTATTCCGGCGCCACCAGTGGAACAATGCACAATCGCACATAACTGTTGTGAGATCCAGCACTAAGTATGCGAGTACCGTAACGATGCGTTGTATTGTAATGAACTAATGATACCGAGATAAGGCACACTCGTTGCTGTTGCAAACCAAACAATGACTCGCAAATCCACAAGTTTGGAGTTACATGTAACATTTTAGTCATTTTTTGTGTTGATCATTCGAGGGTATCATTCTATCTCGTTGGTCTAGTAGTCGCATAGCACGACTATTGTACAGGGGATCTAGTGTTCGATTCCCGAGTAGGGTCAAAATGGCTTTGAGGGTTACAGAAACATTCACAAAGCCGCCCGGAGTCCGGATTGATACACCAAGTGCATCGGAGAGCACGTAAATGTCGTCTTGAGCCTGATGTTTCTCCTGTCGTGTTAGATTATCAGGACCCCTCTATGACTCAGACCCTCTTATTATAAAAACTGCCGCAAGTAGTGGTTTAAACCCGACTGAAGACGTCTTGGTTTGTTACGGTACTTACGATAGTCTTCACATCCTTATTACAAAACGTAGACTAAGAGAAGACTGTTTAGTACTTCGATTTGTCTATGGTTCAAATAATATCCACAGATTATAAGCAACAAATATTTAAATCATTCGTTCAATCGTTCCGAATTCTATGCGCAGTTCCTTTTTACATTATTTTGTTAAGTCTATTTTGATGAAAAATAAATAACTATGATAATAAAAAAAATATCTCTGCAGTTGAAAATATTACTTTTTATTATTTAAATGTAATTTTATATTTCTAGTATCTTTTAACGATATACATATGATCCAATTATTCTCTTTTAAACAACTATCGAGTTTGCGCGTATAACGGAACGTCAGCGCGCGTTTCCGAGTTATGTTTTGTTTTTAGGTTAGAAATAATTTGGATTATTTTCATCCCGATTTAAATGATTAAATAAGACGTTGTGCATCTAATTAGGACCTCTTCAAAATTAAGTGCACAATAACTTACACACAGAATATCGTGTGCATTAAATTACCAAAAGAAAATGAAACATTTGAAACAACATAAAAGTAGAAAATTATATTTTATTCCGATGTCTATTTATACAGTCAAATGCACTGATACATGTTGGACACTGTTCTTCATCACACAATCTTGTTCCCTTTCTCATCTAGGCATTTTTCTACATTTTAGCAAGCTTCCAGTCTTTTACAAACATTGCATATTACTGGCAGAGATACGGCGTGCAAAACGCCAAAATAGTCTTGAATCTGTAAATAAACAATAGACTGTATGATAATCTGATATATTTTCGGAGTTTCATCAACATCTATGTGGTAGTTTATACGTGGAACATAAACAAACATCCATAATAAAAACTTTGACTCTTATACAATTAATTAGGATGTTTTGGCAACCTACTTGCACTGTAAAGGCTACTTACTTTATGGCGAGCCCAGTTGAGCATCATAGGATCATCCTGGATTATCATCATGCATTCAATTGACTATTATTTCGAAAAACGTAAATCGATATTTATATCGAAAATTGTCGTCAGGTAATTTGAAGAGATTTTGTCGATGACGCATTCTGTTGGGTCCCCGGACACTCTCAATAGTATTCTAACACATCCAAGTATTCCAAATCACACATATTTATATCCACTTTCGTTTTTTTCATCACAAAACAAATAACCTCAAAAGTAAATAATGTCGGAATTTGACGTTTGTCGACTAAGTACTGCAGTTAAACTAGGGGGCTCGATGGTTTATCTTTTGTACTACAGATAGTAATAGGACTTGCGATAAACTGCGTTTTGTAATAACGTTTTTTCAAGGTCGTACTTAAAGGTGGATTAAAGGTAGTACAAAAGCCGATACTTATTTGATACCGCGTTTTATAATAAGAGGGCGTATGTTTGTGGCTATATTTACTATGGCCCCATATATTTGTATCTTGATTATGAACAATTGACCATCCACGTCAGAACCATTCCAGAAACTCAGTTGAATGCATTTTATCTACAAAACTATTTCATCATCCCGTTTAAAGAATAATAGGATATTCTGCATGACTTGCAAGAAATATATACTCGTATTAATCACTATTTAATATGAATTTGTATTAACTTCCAATGAGGATTTTCCTCTATTAGGTACCTATTTACCTATATGATTTATTATAGCATTCATACTGTTTCCTTAAAACATAATGGCAATATACTAGTATTTAACTACGAAATAAAGGAAATATGACAACTAACCAAAAATGATCCAAGTTTCTGGGCTTTGTAGGTCATTGGCTAGGAAGGATGCAGAAATTCATATGGAAATGGATATGGGAGCCGGGACACTTACCACCTATGAGAAAAAATGTGATGTTACAATTCCGTGTTAGACAATGATATGAAGACAATGCAAACATAAAGTAAGAATCTCATCTAACTTGCAGATTTGGCACAAAATAACTATGCACAGAAGTCAAGCTACATACAAAATGCGCTCGAACCACACACACAGACACCACTCACGTATACATTATCTCAAACTGTCTCAAACGAACGCGGGTGCGCTTGACGTCCCCGCATGAGAACGGTTGTTTAAATTCAACATTAAACAATGAATTTGCTTCTATTTCAATAGTTTGGTAAGCGTCCCGTCCCGGCCCACCCCGACACAGTGCCGAAAAAGCGAACATGTTTTGTTTTGTGACCGAGTAATATTAACGTCTGCGTACTTTATTGTTCATAACAAAGTTGACAGTCCTAGCGCGACGGCCGAGTTGAGGCACGACAAGTGAAGTACATACATGAGGTAAACTTCTGTGCATATTTATTTTGTGCATTGGGGTACTCCACTTAATTACTGGTACCAGCTTGATTAAAAAGTAAACTTACATGAATACTTTCTCCCAGCAAAGCAGCCTGATGCATGAGCTTCTTGGGTATACAGCCTACATTGACGCAGGTACCGCCGAGGCCCCACTTGGTGCCCTGCGGAGACGGCGTCACATAGTCTAACACTGCTACCTTGGCGCCTAGGTTTACAGCCTCCTTGGCGCAAGCCAGGCCTCCTGAGCCGCCGCCGATAACCGCCAGGTCATAGTCAAAGTTTCCATCTGTAGGAAGTACAATCCTGTTATAGAATGCTATAAGTGTTATGCTAAAGCCTTTACCGGTTTATCTCCATACACTGTATTTGAAACTACCTCCTCAATCCTCTAAGATGAGGGGAATTGTTTTGAAGTGCATGGGATTTTAAGCCCCTTTACCAAAACCAGCATTATGTGCATTATTCAATAGTTACTTTTACTTTTTGTCAGTTGCAGGTATGATAATGTGAATATGTATGTAAATTATTTGTTTATAGTATGTTTAAATATAATAAATTAAATTTGATAGTGTAAAGTTATGACAATTCAGTATTGCTGTGTAATCGCAATTTGTATAAAATTCATTTAAAAAGTTTATGTACCAAGTATGCACAACTCAAATTGCTATTGTCAATATTATGGATTTTTTCAATTAAATTAATCAATCCGAATCTGAAACTTTATTATAAGAAAATATCTATGACAGGAAAATAATTGCCTGTCTGAGAAATTCATATTTGCAACTGAGTGATTTTTGTATTACTAATTATCACAATGAGAATGAATACAAGTAAGCTGTTTGTATTTGACTTGAAGCAACCATTGATGAACTTCCGTTCCCTGTGGATAGCGTTAACAGTCACATTGAAAGTGCAGACAATTGAGTAATCTAAACATAGAGTCATAGCAACCCGTATATAAAACCACTGAGAGTCTTCCCATTAGATGTGCGTGACAGATATTACTGCAAGGTATACAGTACTCATACCTTCCTCGGTATTGTCTAAAGGAGCCACCGACTTGGTGCTACGGCTACAACACAGCCAGCCTCCTGATATCACCAAACAAATTTAAACTGTAGTAACATATCGAAAAAATTATAAACTACTTCTTGAGAATTTCCATTTTCTTAATTCTGTGCCAATATTTTATCTCATAGAACTCGTACTGTATATCTCAATTTTATCAAATTAATAGATAGAAACACTTTTTTGAGATTTATTACTTTTACTTATTACATCATTAACATTTAAATATTCATTGTGCAATGAAAATGACTAGACATTTGGATTAATTCCACCACCCCAAGGAAGCTTTTTTTTTCAGAAACTAGTTAATAAAGAATTTTGTGTTTGACTACAAGCAATAATCTAGGAAGGAACTCTCAAGTTACTTTGAAAAAATAACGTAAAAAAACTGGGTTGTATGAGTTGCTCAATCAAGAGTGAGGTTAGACAATTATCTGCACTTCAAGGTTAAAACATCGACAATCATGGACTACTTACGAGAACTGAGTGTTCGTTGTGCCAATATTAAAACTCTGTCTGCGTTAATTATGGGTTTTAATAACTTATTTATCCTTACAAAATTACTTAGGATTGTCATTTTGACGTATTGTAAATGTGACAGAGACAAGAAAATACACACACCGGACCTTTGGGGTTGTAAAAGATAAGTATCAACAAATGTCAAGGCGTAATATCTAAAGTTCAGTTCACGAAATGCAGACCGTGCTGATCACAGGTGCCAACAGGGGCCTCGGCCTCGGGATGGTGAAATATCTCACTAAGCAGAACGCCGCAAAGACGATAATCGCGACGTGCCGAACCGTGTCGGAGGTAAGTAATGTAATCTTTTTATTACTTACCAATAGGTGCCATCACTGCTAAATTCGTTTCCACAGTTTACACACACTTTTTGCCTTATTTTAACTGAAGTTAATGCGCACAGAAAATGAACGATGTCTCGCGATCAAATACTATTCGAGCAAAGGAGTAAAGTGGTTTTAGTAGCAAAGCAAGCGTGCGAAAGAGATAGCGAGCGGCTCGTTTTTGACAGCTCTATGCTATGGCAGCCCACGACAGATGACGTCACTGACATTGAAAATAGTGATGTGATGATGACGTATCACTTTATTAATGATGTCATCATAAAATGAGATAAATGCAAGATAAGCCCCGTACGTTGACACAAGTCTACTACACTGCGCAATCCTTTGTCTCGAAAAACAGTTATTTGATAAAATTATCATAATTTCATAAAAAAATATCCCAGCCTTCCAATTCATTCCCCCGTAAGGTTCTGGGTCACATAAGGATGATGAATGAAAAAACCGAAATGAAATGAACAGGACATAGTACTCAGATGATTTCAATAGGCTTAAGTATGATACGTAGTTACAAAACCAGTTCTCCTTATTGTGTCCGTTTTATTTAATTTTCAGGAGCTGAAAACTCTATCGGCTGAAAACAAAAACGTGGTTATTTTGAATTTGGGTAATTTATTATACTCTTTTATTAATAAATAATTTCGTAGTAACATATTCTAAAAAGTGCTACTGTTTTTTAGATGTCAAGGATACCTCATCTTTTGATGACTTTTCCTCCCAAATAAGTAAAGCTGTGGGCAAACAGGGACTAAACCTGCTAATTAACAATGCAGGTGTTACTACTAAGTACACCAAATTGGCATACGTAAAGGCGGAACAAATGCTGGAGAATTTGTCCGTTAACACGATTGCACCAATAATGCTTACAAAGGTTTGTTATTCATTTTGATACACAATTTGTTTATAACTATGTTAACTCAAGAATCTAGAATTATCTAATTCTTAGTTACACTCTAAAGATTTTACGAAGTACATAAAGAGAAGTAGATAAGAAATTTTATAACAGTACCTACATTCTGATCTTTAGTCCTTGCTTCCCGTTCTGAAACAAGCCGCGGATGCGAACAGCGACAAGCCCATGGGGTGGCAACGTGCAGCCGTCATCAATATGAGTTCCATTCTCGGTTCCATTGAACAAAACGTACAGGGAGGTTTTTACCCATACAGATGTTCCAAGGTAGGCACATCACTATTAATTTTTTTTCAATAACACGCTATTGCAATATCTTCCCCTCTGCCAAAGGTGGCCAAAGGTATTAAATGAAAGCGCCACTCATTTATAAGTACCTATGCGTCGTCGGGATTATGAACCCATGTTTTTAACAAAATAAAGTATCTTTTATCTTTTAAGCAATCTCCATACTACTCGCGAACTTGGGCTAAGCGAGGATGACTGTTTTACTTTTGTCTGCACGAGAGACATTTTTGCAGTCCGTCATTAGTTCCAGTTCACTAAATTCATGAAGATATTTTACTTACTATTTTATTTCAGGCCGCTTTGAATGCAGCAACCAAATCGATGAGTGTCGACTTAAAAAAAGATAATATTCTGGTTGCCTCGATGCACCCTGGCTGGGTGAAGACAGACATGGGAGGCAAGAATGCAGATCTTGATGTCGAGACTAGTATCACTGGAATATTTCAGACTATAGAAAGACTGTCTGAAAGTGACACTGGAAAGTTCTTGAATTACGATGGCACTGAACTACCGTGGTAATTGATGTTTATTAAACAACGCCAACGATAATATACGTTTCCATTTTCTTAAGCTTGTCTTTTAATTTATTTCTCGTGCTTTGGGAAGGAGGGGCAAAACAATATTATTATTAAATAGAAATACTACATACTTAATTCCTATTCTATGGACGCTAGTTTGCTCATACGATTCATGTAGGCGCTAGAGGGAACACTGAACAAAAAAGTTTTTGGAGAGGAAGTTGTTACTTACCCTCCCATCCGGTGCGTTTTAGCAAGTCCTTGCTCATAGAATCCGGTATAACCTTCTTGGCTCCTTTGGGCGAAACTGTAATGAAGCCAAACTCGAATAAGTTATGTACCTACCACATGTTGTCAATTTACCTACTTGATTATCTAAAATTTTGTAATTCTCATTATTTATTCTCGTTGGTCTCGATATTTGGTAATTAATTCGATACGGAGGTACCTAAGTAGGCAGCACTTCTTGCTACGTCAACTTGCTAGTTCAACATTATCGGGATAAATAAGCTCCCCAAACGTAGATACCTATACTAAGAATATTAGGTATTTCCGGATATTGTAGACGATTGAAATCTCTTCTTGTAGATAACCACAAGAGCTTGCTTTAAAGATAGCCAGTAAGGGTAGCTAGAGCCAAACACAGAGTGACATGACACTTTTTAGACAGTAAATCAAGCAATTTTGCACTCATGTGCATGCAGCTGTTACTTTGTATGGCCTCGCATAAGGGGAGCGAGACCTTGGTCACGGATGGCAAACAAAACATGTTATGTGAATGGGGCAGCGTGCAAAAATGAAAAACATTCCATACAAAACATGATTTTCAAAATTAATAATGCAAATTCACTGTGTGAGTCATTTTGGAAATTTTCTTACGTCTGTATGTATGTACTATATTTGTTAAGAAGGTAATTTTATCGGTAGGTAGGTATAATATCTAACTGCCTTTTAACATTGTGGAGTCATTTTTATGAGCGAGTCACATTTCCTATTATTGGTACCTACATATTCTAGCTTTTTATAGGGATATGTCTATATCTAGGTCTAGTCTAGTCAGCCCCGGATCTAGGGGGGGGCAAGCCGGGGCCTGTGCCCCGGGCGGCAAATTCAGGGGGCGGCAAAATCAGGCGGCTGCCAAATTCACACTTCACAGACCAATGGATAACGTGTTGTAGGTTCAGAGTAGTAGATAGATGGATAACTCATCATTTATTTAACTTTGACCACGGAATAAATAATAGCACAAGTACAGCAATTTCATGGCCATATCAACTTGACCGATATCCTGCACCACTGCACGAACATTTATTATTCACGAGGCGAAGTTTTAGCAAACTAAAACTGATTAAAAATTATTTGCGATCATCTATGAGCCAGGAACGCTTATCGCATATATTTATTTTTATTTTAAATCCTACATCACAGATTACTGTAATGGTTAGGTACCTACAGCGCCATCTTAACCTATGGTGCAGGGTGTGCGCCTGACCCGGGCGCCTTGCTCGGTCTCAGGGGCGCCATGGGACGCCCCACCACCAGGAAATTTCGATACTGACAAGCAAAGTTTCTAAAAAAGTCGCCTTCGCTTTGTTTGATTGATCATTTTGATTATTTTTTACTTTTAACATCCTCCAACTAAGTGAAAAAATTCTTGCTCGCTACGCTCGCGGCTAAATGACAACGCGGCTGTTTTTCTGATTGTTTATTATTTTTATTGACTCGGTCATCGGTCATTGATTCAGTCTCTAATCACATTTTCTTTTTATTTGTACATAATTCCCAGTTAAATTTGTGAGTCTTCACACAAATAATTTTAAAAAATTCGCGCTCGCTACGCTCGCGGCTACTTGTTGCTTTACAATGTCCTTTATCAGGTACTTTTGTGTCGCGGGCTCAAAAAATTTCGCGCTCGCTTCGCTCGCGCAATATTATACATGCGTTGCCTCAATGACTTCATAAGTCAAGTCCACACTGCCTTAACTTTTATAAGTCAAATGCAGTAGCGGCGTAAGCGGGGGGCGGAGGGGGCGGTCCGCCCCGGGTACCACATCTCGGGGGGTGCCATCTTGGTCGACACATATCTGCATGACCAGGATGGCGCGGGTAGAAGGGACAAGTCACATTCTTATCTGCGAAGAATAGGTTCACTACCATTTACTGTTTCATTTTATTTATATTCAAATTTGAAATAAAACTACGACAGAGCATGCGCGAGACATCGAGGCGGTCACCCCTCTCAGTCCGACTGTCACCCCTCTCTTATATGTTTGCTTTATCTGATTACTTAAATTAATTCCTCAAAGTTAGAAAAAAAAAATCCGCTCGCTTCGCTCGCGGTTCTTTCTTAATTTCTATTTTGTTCTGCCCTTGCTTTTTGAGTACTCAATCTAACAAAAATTTAAAGCACCGAAGTAGCAAAAACAACTGTCGCTCGCTTCAGCCACGGTTTCTTTTTATTTGTGCTTAATTCAGAGTTAAATTACAGTCCTCAAAAGTAACAATTAAAAAAAATCACTTTACAGTGGTTATTTTTAAGTTGTTTAGGCGCTATTTGTAAGCGGAGGTGGAGGACTTTGGTATCTCACATCCAAAAAGTTTTGCGCAGCTGCCTCACTTTCCGGTGGTTTTTTTTTTTCAAACTTGTTTGAGTACTTTTGTGTTCCAAAACTCAAAAATTTCGCGCTCGCTACGCTCGCGGCTTCTTCACTGTACAGTGCTTTTTTCAAACTTGTTTGGGTACTTTTGTGTTAACAAACTCAAAAATTTCGCACTCGCTATGCTCGCGGATTCATTTACCGTTTTTTTTTTAAATTGGGATCTTTTGTGTCCTACATCTCGAACATTTCTGGGGCTCACTGTAGGTTTTTTTTTACTACGTGATTATATTCTGTCGTTTTTTTTTTGGGGAGGTGGGGGATGCTCGATAAGTAGTCCGCCCCGGGTGCCACCCGATGCTACGCCACCACTGGTCAAATGTAGTAAAAAATATATATTTATGGAGTCCTCAAAAACAAAAAAGTTTGCTTGCTGCTTGTTACAGCGCTGTTTTAAACTAATTAACTTTTTGTGTCCCAAATTAAAAAATTTGCGCGCTCGCTTCGCTCGCGCTACTTTTTACAATTACATCATTCTGTCTCGACTTTCATAACTTAGACCGTCAACAGTTTGAGCCTACAATGAATTGGACAAATTTTTTGAAGTCCTTTACCTACCAAATAGTGCACTTCATTCGAACGTTCTTATTTATATTCCTTGTAACTACTCTAAGTACTTCAATACATAGATGGCGCTTGGGTGATGATTGCAACCAGGCGCTACATGAGCTAGAGACGGCCCTGCCTGCCTACATATTGATAGCTAAAATTATATGGATGATAAAAGTGAAAATAAACATAAGTAGGTAGGCGGGGCGGCATTTTGCAAATTTTGCCCCGTGTAAAAAAAATTGAAGATCCGGGGCTGAGTCTAGTACCCAGGTACTGGTCAGTAATGAAACAAGTCTATACCACGGAATATTAGTGGGTCTCCCTCTTTCAGGTAATTTCGGCTAATTAAGTCCAAAGTAAGTATATGTGTATGAAATGAGGTCTAACGTGATCACTTTATATTAGCCATAGGCAGGGACTGTAGGTAATCAACACTACACATCAAATTACTGTCGTATTGGGGACATTTCAAATAAGGAAATACAACACCATTAGCCAGCGAGCGATAATATCAAATAAACCAATGCTATTTGATAAGCGACCTATTTACAGCAAACTGTTCATAAAATAAAACGACACAAAATATTTGGACTGGTAAGTTTTTAAATAAGTACGTACCTTAGGAGGTACCTACTCGAAAATTGAAAGTTCACCATGTAAGTTTGTTTGATATAGGTAAATCTCGACAGCAAGAGGAATGTAGGTATCGAACAGAGTGCCTAGTGCGAGTTTTGCAAGTAAATTTTTTCGATGTGAAGATTATCATACCATTGAATCACGTAGCACTTATCGTAGAATTGTTTATTTAATAAAGACTGTCATCGGTACTTGGTCGTATAACACTTCAGCTCACTTTTGCGAGTGTAAGCATTATTAACCGGCAAAACAAATGACCATTGTAGAATCTAAATCATGTGACGTAGCATACGACTCTTTATTTCAATAGACTTATAATAACGTATCGAGTTGCGAACGCACACAAAACTCGGAATCAGCACTCTGAGGCGATAAAGAGGTACCTAATTACACTAGTCTGGGATAGGCTTTACCTACACACTGTTCCAACCCTAATTGAAGAAATAAGTTGAAATATTTCTCTCTTAAAAGAAGGGCCCGATTCTCTTAAGTTAATAATATCAAAATCGAATAGAAATCGAATCGCAATATGATCGCAATAGCAGTTTTAACCATATCGGGCATTCTGCTACTAATAAAAGACCAATCGTATTCGATTGACATTTGATTGGTCTGCTATTTTGGTGATTTTGGTCTATACGGTAGTTTGCTGTACAATCATTTTGCAATCGTAAATCATTTGCAGACAAAATTATTCATTATTGAATGACAGAAAAGGATAAAAACGTTTATTTCAAAGAAAAAATAGCGGAATGCCACATACGCTTCAATCGTAATCGAGTCGGGATTGGATCTCAGTCGAATCGAGTCGAACGTGAATCGTATGTTGCTTAAGTAAAATTAGGAGAATCGGGCCCCAGGCACCTAAGTCCAAGCCAAATTAGAACTGGTATGAATCGGAACTTGGGCATTGAATATTGAAAAAGAGTACTGAAAAGTAGCCAGAAATGAAAACTTTGAGCAGAAATAAACACGTTAAAATAGACGATGAACGAACATACAAAAAGGCACTATGACTGACTTTTAGTGGTCTGGAAGGTATGAAACACGTGCCACAATGAGTGTGTTAATTATAAATGTGGGTGAATACGGAGGCAGAGATAGACCAAGCAAAATATGGATTAATTGCCTGAAAGAGACATGAATAAAAAGGGAGCGGAAGTTAGTATGATGGCCGGCAGAGAGGAATTGAAACGATAAACATCGCACCAATCCCAAATTACGCTTGGGAAGAGGGCAGGACGAAGAAGTTGAAGAAAGCTTTAGACGAATTTTGTTAAATCAAACAACTATTATAGTAATCTGTGACCAGGGGCTCGATTCTCCTAATTTTACTTAAGCTACATACGATTCACGTTCGACTCGATTCGACTGAGATCCAATCCCGACTCGATTACGATTGAAGCGTATGTGGCATTCCGCTATTTTTTCTTTGAAATAAACGATTTTATCCTTTTCTGTCATTCAATAATGTATCATTTTGTCTGCAAATGATTTACGATTGCAAAATGATTGTACAGCAAACTACCGTATAGACCAAAATCACCAAAATAACAGACCAATCGCAAACCAATCAAATGTCAATCGAATACGATTGGTCTTATATTAGTAGCAGAATGCCCGATATGGTTAAAACTGCTATTGCGATCATATTGCGATTCGATTTTGACATTATTAACTTAGGAGAATCGGGCCCCTGTTCTATCTTACCTAAATGAGATAAGTAGATACATAGTACCAGTAGGTAGGTACATATTTTATCTACGACTAGGTACTTAAGTAATTTACCTTTAAAGATGACTCAATTTTGAACATGCATACCTATGGAGCTGTTTATTACTATTATCTAATTTTAAAACTAGGTAGGTAGGTATATTATATGTACCTACATAGGTACCAAGTACCAACCTAGGTACCTACTTCGGTACCTATATTAACTTTTGAGTTTCGACTTTCGTTTTTCCAATATTTTATCTAAAATACTAAGCTACGTCATAGATACGCAGTAGGTATACTACATTAATTCACTTGACATACTAACCCATGAACACAAATCCACCTTTACACGAACGAGTACATAAAACAAAAATGCATTTAGTTCATTATTTCATGCCAATACTAGGTATCAGTTGAATAGGTGCCTATAACAACGCTAGTCTTTTCTATTGCTATGGCCACAGCTATAGGCTTCAATTAATTAAGTGCCAGAGTCTAAAGCATTCTAGCTTGCACACCTACATAGATACCTCCAATATACATCCTAAAACTTCATTATATTGGAAAGACCACGACAATTTTGATACTTACATGTAAAATATGAGAGCCACATTAAATAAGGGATAACTCTGATACTTAGGGGTTAATTTAATTCGTTGATATAGCATTACCTATGTAGGTACCTACATTTATACTAATTATGTATGAGGCATTGAAAATACACGTAAATCTTACCAAACTTGCTGCACTGCTCCTTATGGGGACAAAGATGGGATAGATCCATTTTTATTGCAATTTTAGTACTAATGTTGCTGCAATTTTTATGGGCCAGGTGATACAACGCTGGTTTTAACTCATCACTGTCGTTATGACAACACCAAACCCATAGATTTGTGATTAAATAATAAGGTAGAACATAAAAGTTTTTATCGTTACCAAAAAAAACTGACATGTCTGTCCCTATAGTCGCACGCGGCTATTGCATGCCGCCTGCTGAAGTCTCATCGTTCCTGTGCTGGCTTCGTGGAGTCTTTGATTTTTTAACGGGTAGGTAATAAACTTATGATACCATCGTTATACATACACCAGCACATGAGGTACTTAAGATTAATAAAATTAGATCGGCTTTTCTCGTAGAGACGTTGTCACGAGTCTTCTACTGTTAATTATCCCAGCACTTTTCTTTCCCAATATTCAATAAAGAACTGTCATAGTATTATTTTTTGTAATTTTAATTATAAATAAATTCCAAAGGTACACGTAGGTACGGCTACGATACACGCTTGTAGCTTGTAGCCTAGGCCATACATACCCCACCTACACCTCTGTCCTTCGGTGATACCTACCTATAAATGGTTTCTACGCAGCGCAGCGACTAGCATTTTCCGTAACGATGATTTTTTTTATTGATTGTGAATTTATACAAGTGATATTCAACTTCTTTGGTTCAAAACGGGTTTTGTAGTATAATCTATTCTATAATCTAAAGGAAAATAAAATTAAACTGCTTGAATTGGTATCAAAAATCGGATTTATATTTCCGCTGCTGCAGTAGGTTAATGTCATTAACAATTTGCCAGGTTACAGAAGTGGCTGCACAGCCGGTATCAAGCATAACGTGTACTTTTTATAACAATGATACATTTTTTCAGACCTAATAACCTAAAACTTACAGAAACTACCTACAAAGATATACAGGTAAAGCCTAATTATCTACAATCGTCAATAAGTTATATACAGATATAATAACAATACAGCAATGTTATATACACTTACAATTTAATTAGAATTATCTGTAACCTGAGAAACTTTGATTTTTCCTACATTCGGGGCAGTACCATTTGCCTTTAGGCGGTACCATGATACCGACACACTCGAAATGGAACCATTCGATGGGACAGCCTTCAGCGTCGCACGCGATCATCTCGGACACCTCATCGTACGGACATCGACAGTAGCAGTATACACTCTCGCCTTCGCGTGCTTCCCGCACGGCAGGCCTCTGGAACGCGTACGGCAAGCTGGAGGTCCCCGAATTCAAATATGTGGGTGGTGGCGGCACGGAACTCTGACCGGTAGGCTGATATATTTCTAAGTTCCCTTCCTCACTCGAATCAGAGTCACTCGACTCCATAGATTCCGAATTCATTAAGATACGCGGCGGCTCGGGGTCAGGAATAGGGGCTGTCAACCTAATGGGGTCTGTGTAATTGTAAAGTCTGCTCGAAATCACAGTAGATGGTACTTCTTTCTTCGCCTTGTGAGTCACTGGTGAAGGCAAATCTTCTTTCCTCCACTCCAGTTTCGGAGGTTGTTGCGGTTTTAATGCAGCGACTGGAGTGTGAGGCTGTGGCGCTTCTTCGTCACTAGAGTACCCATAGAACTTATTAGGGACTCGTCTCCTTTTAGATGCTCGTTTGTTTTCGGCCGAAGATGCAGATGAGCTTACTTCTGCCACGATTGGGCTAGGTTTCGGTGCTTCTGGGATTTGTACTGTATTGGATTGTAAAGATATTGTTATCTTATTAGGAATTAGAGGCGCTGGTGTCTCTACTTCAGATTTTGATATGATGTCTTTAGGAATGTTAATTTTTATGGGCCCATGCTTTTTGGAATTCTTGGATTTCTTTTTCTTTTTGCTCTTCTTTTTACTAGCTGATTTCACTTTTACTTCAGGCTCCTCCTTGGGTTCTTTTTCCTCTTTCTCTTCCTCCTTTAAAGGTGTAGTAGGTCTACTAGGCTCGCCAGATATTGAACCCGCGTCTGAAGGCGCCACAGAAGAGAGATTCATCAACTGATTACGTTTTTCTTCGTATAACTTGTTACCTATTCGTTGCGGGTGCTCATCATAAAACTCTTCATCTGTTTCACTTTCATCAGTGTCGAGATCTGTTTCCGCAATTGGAGGTTCCGTTTTTTCAGGAATCAATATAGGTGTTTCGGATACTCCCATCACATCAACATTAGAACCTGTGCTGCATCTCCTGTTGGGTAACACCTTTTTAAGACGTCTGGTCTTTTTCTTTTCTTTTTCATTTCCAGAGTCGTCTGACGAATCTGAATCCGAGGAGCTGGATGAAGATGAACCACTGCTAGATGAACAACTGCAGTTAGAACCACAAGAGCAGCTGGAATCGGAATCGCTGCTGCTGCTACTAGTTGATGATAAATCTCCACGTTGTTTCTTGGGAGATTTTTTATTTTTCTTTTTAGTATCACTACTGTTGAACAAATCTTCATCGCCATTCATGTCAGTCGGCACCAAACAATAATCGTGATCAGATTCACAGACATGTTTTCTAATTGGTACAAGTGGAGGCGTTTTTTCTTTTGTCTTTTCAACTTTTGCTTGATATTTTTTGAAGTTATCCCATATATCCAGCACCTGCTGCTCATTTGGCTTCTCGTCAAGGGTCTCTGTTTTCTCCTCTATCTTTTGAGTCACTGTATTATCATCTGTCCGATTTAATTCCGCGGACTCTACTTTAGGACCATCTTCTTCCTTTATCTTTTCTTCTATTTTCTCATCTTTAATAGTTGGCGGAATACCGCTATCTGATTCATCACTACTATCACTTTCTGAAAGGTTTAGTGCCGGTAAATTTACATCGAGTAATAGGGCGTCCTTATCCTTTAATTTCTTTTTCTTTTCTTTTTTGGTTAGCTGCTCAGTTCCAGACTCAGCTTTTGGCTCGGAAGTTCCAGCTTCCTCCTTCGGTTTTATATCATCCAAATCAATAATAGGTACAGGTTCTTTAGACGTTTCTTGTAATACTTCAATTGGCACAGTAGGCTTAACTTCATTCAAATCTTCAATTATTAATTTCTTTCTATGTTCATCTAAATGTCTGTTAAGGAGTTTTTTGGAAACAAACTTCTCAGTACAGCCTTCTTCTGTACAAATATGGGGAAACTCATTAGAGTGAAATCTTTTATGAACTTTTAAGTAAACTGCTCTTGTAAATTGCAAACTACATTCTTCACATACAAATATAGCAGGAGGTGTACAGAAGTGATAGACATGGGGCCACTTTTTCTGTAAACATTTCTTACACAGCACACTTTCAGTGCCATGTTTCCAAAACAAGTGATTGGTTATGTCAGGTTTATTTCTATATGCAATGCCACACCGATAACATAAGTGGTGCAGCTTATGTTTCCAAACATGATTTGAGAGGCGAGCTTGATTGTGACAAAGTTCCAGACAGACATCACAGGTATGATGAATTTTTCGTAGGTGTACCATCAGTCTAAATGGTGATGGAATAGCATCTACATTGCACAAGCAGCATCTAAACTTAATCTCATATTCAGAATCATATGTTCCAGGGCATAAATGACATATTAATTCACTATAACTATAAAAATTAGATTTACACATTACACACAGTAATATAGTTTTTTGATGCATTTTACGATTATGTAAGTAGAGATCTTTATGGATAGCAGTTTTGAAATAACACTGAAAACACTCAAACATATAGTCATATTGAACATCATCACACTTATCTACACTGTCATAGGAATCCAAGTTTATGTAAACCAAATTGAGTTCTGAGGCACCTGTCTTCAGTTTAGCAGTAATAGTTTCAGGCATTAGCTCCTCCGCTGTGATGCTGTCCACAGTAGCTGCAAAGCGGTGCTGTGCCACCATGTGTAAAGCTAGCTGCTCACAATTGACTGCAATCTTGCGCACATGATTGCAATATATGCAACTGTGAACAGTGGATGATAAAAACACTTTCAATAGATCTTTCAGTGGATACTTATCAAGTGGCTTATCTAGAGATAATTCTGTGACAGGTATAGTAGGTTCTTCCACTGTTGGCTCAGCAGGTTGCTCTAATTCCATTTCTGGTTCAGGTTTGGGTTCTGGCTTAACATCTTCATTTTCATCTTTCACCTGGATGTCCTCATCTGGTTGCAAAGATTCTTCTACCTTCACCTCTGCCGGTGGTGTCAAGGGTTCAATTAGTGGATGTTCAGTTGGTGACTCAGCTTTAGTTTTAACTTCTTCTTCTTCTTGTATGGTGGTATTTTCATCAACTGTCAGTTTATCACTTACATCACTATCAGAAGAGTAATCACTTGATGAATCTTTATCCAAAAGTTCCTTGGGGACCCTCACTGTTAATTTGGGTACTCTATTGAGAGTGTTAATATCTTCTAATTTATTATCATAAATTGTAGTTTTCACAGTGTTTTCTAATTTGATTTCAGGTGGTTTAGAAGCAGTTTCAAGATTGTTATTTAAAAGAGTTTTCAGTGTTGTCTCTTTATTATTTTCAAAAATTGTTGTTTTTACAAATGGACTGTCTGCTCTGTCACATATTGTCATTTTAATTGATGGTGTTTTAGGGGGTCCTGAAAGGTCAAGATGTGCATCTTTTTCATATCGTTTTGGTGGTCTTCTCACACGTGTAGGTGGCTTTTGAACTTTTTGCTGTCCGATTGTGGGGTCTACAGTAGAATTAATGATGACAGGTGAATTTGCATTGTTCAAACTTAATTTTAACTTGATACCACATTCCTTTTCTTTCTCTACAGGAGCACAAACATTTTCTTGCTGCTTAGTTGGTGATGGTTCCTTGATTGGTTCATTAACTTCATCAGAAACTGAATCACTTTCATCAGAATGTTCAAAGCTCTCATCACCGTTCGGAATTGTTGGTTTACTTCTGTCAGGACTGAAAGCTGTTTGCTGCACTGGACTTGAGACTGGCTTTGTATCAGAACTCTCAAGTTCCATTCCTGAATCAACTGTGTTGTCCTTGCTAGTTGTAATTGAACTATCAGAGCTGATGCTTGTATCACTAACAACTGGTTCACTAGTATTTGTATCAGGTATAATAGCTGCAGTCTTATGTGTTTGAGATGTGACTGTCTCTAGTTTACCATCACAATTGTCTTTCCGATCAAATACAGGTTTTGTTGGTTCTTTTGCTATACTTGTGGGCCCGTTACTTGAAACTTCATTGACATTTTTAGCATTCTTTATGCTATTTGTTTTGACTGCATTCTTGCTAATAAGAACAGGCACAGGTTTCGGCTTAACATTATTACAATCATGGTTGAAAAAATCATCTTGTTCACTGCATATTTCATCACATGCACAGCACATTAAATACAAAGTACCACTGTAGACATTGAAGAACTCTTCTTTACTTTCATAGCTAAACTCTTTAACATTGTGTTTATTTGTGAGATGAGATGATAACTTCTCAGCTTTTGAAAACATACCCAAACAAAATAGGCAAATATGTCTGTTGTGTACTTCTCTCATGTGAAGAAAGAGATTCCAGTTCTCATAATACGTTCCACAAGCTGAGCACAAATAAACTTTTCTCGTAACTCTTGATGGTCCACTGGTATTAGGTTCGGGACAAGGTGCTGCCTCAGGGCTTAGCGCAGGCTCTTTTGCTTGTGCTCGACACACTAACTGGTGTTCTTTCAACATGGCTAAGGTTTTAAATGACATGGAACAGCACTTCCGACACTTAAACTTCACCATCGGTTGAAGACCCAAGCTCTGTGCATATTCTTTCAACTGGGCTCCCTTTTCTGCTTTACCCTTTTTGAACTGTAACAGCTGGCTTTTAGGCACAAGCCGAGGCACTGGTTTGTCTCGTTCATTGATTGCATCACTCTCTGCTTGTGATGATACATTGTGAAATTGACTACGATCTAAATTCTTAGGAATAAGTTTGGGCACTCGGGGGGCTGAGTGTGTAGGTGTGCTGCTATCACAAGGTTTATTTGATGAAGGCTTTCTTTTCTTGCAGGCGTTATAGTACGGAAGAGAGTTATCGACAAAAGGTCTTTTGCCAAGATGTATTCTAAGAGGGTTGATACGTTTTTTGAACTTGTCGTCGTTGGAAGTGTCGGCGGGCTGCCGGCACTGCTCGTACGGCTCGTCAGGCGGACTGGACGGCTCGCCAGCGAATTCGTGCCCATTTGCGGTTAATTTCGCTGGCCGATCGCCGTATAAGTTTGTCAATGACGCTGATGTGTTTTTATCGTCTTTCGTATTGACAATATTACCATCTTCCATAGTTTTCTGGAAAAATACAAACACGTGCTTTTGACTACTAGGAAACAAAAGACGCTCAAACAAGAGGAAATCGAAACATGATTTGAATTATCATCGTATCAACAATAATATAAATATACAATCTGTACCTCGGAATTCGTCCGTCCAGCACGAGTGCAAGAATAAAGATTTGTTTCCATGCATCCGTTTGAACAGAGCAATCCTTACATCAGGCTTAGTATGAGGCAGCCGCGGGCTGATCATTCCCGTAAAATGGCGTCACTCCGCACAGCGAGGAATAGTGATATCAAAAGCGTTGTTCTTTATTTGTACCACTCAAATCACAGTTCACAAACATTTTTCAGGTTTTAAATTGCACAATTAAACACAAACAAAACCAAATTAACCCGATATACTGTTTATTTCCAAACACATTATCGAAAATCGTAGCGTATTACGAGAAGCTAATTCATGAACCATAGACTATTTTTTTTACTTCTTAAATTTTATTTTTTTTAAACTTCTTTGACCAAGCATGGCGCTAATCATGAACACGTGGTTTTTAACCATAGACAGAAGAAAAACTATTTAATGGAAAAATAATTACTTCACAATGCTTTTTACACTACTTGCCTGAGTTTATTAAAAAAAACGTTAATATAACAAAATCATTGGATGTGTGTTCGTTTGCATTGCACAATCAATCGCATTGTGTACGTGTATCCGAATTTCACATAAACCTTTCACTTACTAGTGATGCTCATTCTATTTGTACTAAAAACTAAAAGATTTTTAGTCGATTATTTCAAAAGGACTTAATTATTGAAAATGTAACTATGGTAGAAAATTCTCGTAAAACTAAACAAACTGACTGAATGTATAGTGTGTATTATGCAATATAAAATAAATGATTGCCATAAAATGATTATTCCTTTGTCTTTTTTATCCAGGTACAGTTTTTTTAATGGCATTATTGTCAAGTGACGCAAAATTAATATTAAATAAATATTTCAATACTGAAAGTTATTATTATGAATCTATTTTCATGATAAGGTATTTATCCATTTACACGTAAATCTATAAATGCTTTAATTTAGACAAGTATATAATCGACTAAAAGAGTAGATACTTCGTCTACAATTTCCCAACCTACAAGTTTTTTTTTGCAAATTTGTCAAGAAGCTCTTCGTTCGAAGTGAGGGTGTTAAGTTTTTATCGTTTTCTTTAGTGAGATTTTCTTTTCTTTTGGTTTGTTATGTAGACAATGCAGATGCAAGATGATGTCTGATCAGTTTAGAAAAGTAGAACCATATTCTCCGAAGTCCTCGCCGCGAGGAGCGAGGTCACCAGTGGTTTCTCGTCAGGATTCCTCTGGAACTCTCAAAACTACCATCTCACTCGGCAAGAACCCGTCTATAGTGCATAGTGGACCATTCTATTTGATGAAAGAACCTCCAGGTAGGTCTAGCTACGACGCACAAAAAACTGGTGTAATTATTTATTTACAAGCAATACATTATAGACTATAATATTTACAGGAGAATGTGAACTCACAGGAGCAACTAATTTAATGGCTTATTATGGACTTGAGCACTCGTATAGTAAATTTAATGGCAAAAAACTTAAAGAATCACTATCTTCCTTCCTGCCAAATCTCCCTGGAATCCTTGATGGGCCTGGACAAGAGGATAATAGTACTTTAGGGTCGGTGATAGCTAAAAGGCCTATAGGTGGTAAAGAATTACTACCACTAACAAGTGCTCAACTAGCTGGGTTCCGGCTCCATCCAGGGCCATTACCTGAACAGTACCGGTATGTAAGTGCCACCCCACCAAAGCGACACAAGACCAAACACAAGAAACATAAGCATAAGGATGGGGTGCCCCCAGGACAAGAGACACCACTTCAAGGTACACTATTCTGTTCTGGTAACACTATTCTGCAGCAATATTTATATGTACATGCTTATATTTTATAACTTCTTCATTTGTGTAACAGGTATAATCTTGAAACGACTCAATCCATTAATGAAATAAGTAAAATCTTATTAAACTTAGGATTTGATATGAATGTTACCTGTTCACAATAAATCTTTTATTTCTTAGTAAATGGAACCAAACTCATAACATACCCCTAAAGATACCCACAGACCATACCTTGTTAATGTTTTGGTCTTGGTATTACATAATAAATCTTGCATATCACATTACTTAAGGTTGTGATGCTTAAACTTGACTATTATTTGTATCATCAACAGACTCCTCCAACCCAGACACATATGAGAAGAAACACAAAAAACAGAAACGGCACGATGATGACAAGGAACGTAAGAAACGGAAAAAGGAGAAGAAGAGAAAAAAGCAGAAACATAGTCCTGAGCACGGCGGTCTCACTCCGAGCCAGCACCCAATACCTTAAGCTATTGTACTTTAGTGTGTAAGTTGAAGCTATTGAGCCCAAAGAGACGCCATATAGTCTTAGCAGTTACACTCAAGTATGGGCTGCAACCAAAAAGGATTTATCTCAATGTTGACTAAGGTGTTTCTGGTGACAAGGCTGCAATTACTGTATATAATGTATTGTATGTAGATTTTTTTATTATTCACATTCAGCGTAACATTTACCACATGAGTCTCATCTATCATAGTCTTTACTCCTTTTTCAAATTTTCAGGCAGCCATCACTCTGTGTAGTATTAGTTATAGAATTAACTACAAATAAAGGTGTCATTGGGAACAGATGGAAGATTGTTTATCAACAAGAAAGATAAGAACTGAACTGTTAATGTATATGTCAAATAAAATAGAAAGCTACAAACGATAATTGTTTTACAATTAATTGAACAAATGATAATTGTTTTGCAATTAACCATAGTTTATATTTCAGTATTCTGTAGTTTTCAAAAACAATATTTGATTACGAATTATCTTAATTATTATTTTCTTTATGGCTTGAGTTAGCTGGTCTAAATCTTGTTATAGATAGAGTTCGCCAAACCTATGGCTGCTTGGCTTCCTTTGGAGCATCTCCGCCGCTCGCTGAAGCCGATATACGATATTCTGAACCGCCATTATCATTGGAACGAACTCTAGCAAATTAATGTTTGGAAGGATAAATTGTATGAAAGGAGTGTACTGTGTTCATAGGAATAACATTAGTGATGTATGTTAGCTTAAGATAACTCCCGTCATCTCTTTGGGCTTGACTCTTATGGAATTAAGTTATAATTAATAAACATAATACAGTAATGAAGATTTTCTTATTTTACCATTTTCTTAGAATTGTTTCCATATTTTCAGAAAAGCCATTGTAAATATTCATATCATACATCATTTTGTTTTATTTTATGTTTAAGAAGTACCTACCACTCTCATAGACGTAATAAATTTGATAGAATGTTATCATGCTGTTTTATTTATTGCAGTTGTTGTTTAAATCCATTTACCCATGTCCAGTATTTTTACTACACTTAGATATGTGATATTAAGTAGTGGATCGCTCCAAGGTCCCAAACATCTGAATAATTGTTGCAGTCACTTTATTATATAGTTCAAACAAAGTTTGGTTAGAATGTAATACATTATGATGTATTGACCAACACGTCAGTAATGCAACTCTGGTACATAGTATTCTAACAAAAAAAGTTCATTAATATTTGAGCGGTATGCACCGATCGATGAGTTCAGGGTCATTGTAGGTTTATTCATATCATTTCAATCGATATTTTGAGCGACAGTGTTAGCTTCACGACTGTGGCAAACCGTAGAATTCCATAGTTTTACTTTATTCACTTTCACTTGGGGTCAGTAAGCAGTGGTGGGATTTGCGTAGTGACAGAAAAGAATACCTACGTGTCGCTGGTTCGATTCCTACACGAAGTAAATATGTTGACTCCTATAAATGTTTGTGTATCAGGTATAAGTACTTCTGTGGGTACGTAACCACGATATTTGGAAAATTTGCACAAAGAAACAGTTCGTCAATAGTCTAAGATGAAAATAAAATAACACATTCAGAGCGAAATTTATTCAAAATATTCAAATTTATACAATATTAAGTCTGTTTTCGCTTCATATAAAAAGACAGTTGGTCATTCATAGTTAAATTGAAAACAAATAAATTAGTAATGCAGCACCAAAATACATACATCGTACTTAAAAAAATTACGTTCCTACTTACAAATTATACTGACATTGATCTTTACTAGGCAGGTCGAAGAAACTGACTGTATGGCCTGTCAGACATCCACTCTAGCCTGTATAGGGACACTTCCTCTTACATAGACGACTCAGTATAATACCGCCCATATACAGGCCAAAGGTATGCCACGCTAAACGCAAAAATAATTGAACAAGTTATTGACCAAACACGCAGAACTTCGGTTGATATCAATGTAACGATACAAATTAGCGGCAGACTCTGGCCAGAGTGATAAGTCGGTGGTGTCAATAAGGTCTTATCTGACCACAGTCAACAAATGCAAACACACCAATTTGTACAACGGAAAAGTCTGATCGGGAAGTCCTACTTGTTTAGCCAGTACAGAATTGACTATGAAGTTGTAATTAAACGCGCCATAAGAGTAACATTTTAATAAAAAATCTACAGATATACAATACATACATATAAGACGCATACGTTGTACATATAAACATCTGACAAGCGCGTCTCTACGGCTACCCGCATTTCCAATTCGTCTACTCGTTACTACGATACAAATAGTTTATTGTATTACTAATACATTTTGGTGCGCCATGGCACTGTACGTTAAGTGAGCATCACTAACAACTATATTTATATATAAGCGACAAGTTCGATAATCTCCTGTACATCGTTAGATAATACATACTACGTTTTATTCAGTTTTCTCCCTCTAACTCAAACTAGTTCGAGATCTAATCAAAATGTTCACAATAAAGTAATAAAGAATGCCACAGTAACAAGATTAAAATAATTTACAATGATATCAGTACAACAGCATGGTAACTTTGTAGAATCGTGAATAAAAAATCTCGAAATATAAAAAATACAATGGTCAGTCCCACGAAAACTCCTGTCTTCGAGTCCCTAATCCTATTGGACGTTTTACCTTCTCAATAGACTATCACATAATTCATGGGATACAATTTTGAGCAATTATATTACAGATAAAAGCATTATAAATAATTAAAACCGTCGGAACAACGATCTGTGAACTAATATAGAGTTGCATCAAAACTTAACTATTTGGATTTGTGATACCAATGGCAAGTAACAAATCGATCACTCCAATCGTGTTATTAGTAACAAAGCGAGTCAATTCGGCAAGCTAAATAAAACTTACATACCAATACCTATACAGAAAATACGAACGTAGTTAAAATAAATAATTATTTATTAAAATTAAACAAAACATTAATTATACATATTATCATCATATATTACAGGGAATATTCAATTATAAAAGCGATTTACAATAGTTATATAGCGGTTATACATAATACAACCATATTATTTGCATTAATTAGGTTACTCTAGGACATTTTTGCATTGCCACGTTGGGCATTCAAAGTACATCTACTATCGATTCATACAAAAATGTTGTAGGTTACCAAAAGCATTGGTTCAGACGGGGCAGCAATAGCATTTAATCAGACTCATTTTCTTAGTTTTTCATGAACTATCCAAAATGTATTTATCGTTAAATCTAATACACATCGTCCGCTGTCGCGTCTGAACCAACCGGACATGAATATCTTACAAACGGTAAAAGCGTCGCCGAGCTTTCACCTAAATGACTTATGGTTACATTCCTTACGGAAATGCCAACATTTATGAAATAGTACTCATTCGCGAAGTCTTCAGTTTGGCTATGATAAATGTATAGGCGCTAATGATGTTTTTCGCAGACTTCGTGAACAAGTCTACTTCTTCACTCATACATATAAACGTCACATAGACTCATCACTTCGCCTACAAATCTTAAATTGTTAATAAAAACATGCGATACATTTCAGTTTGCTACCGACCATCAAAAATGTATCGCGTGCCACCGAAGCGAAATGCGAAAATTATGATCAACATAAAGGATCGAAATAATAAAGTCAAAGTCAAGTTATTATAAGAAAAAATCAAATTATTATGTTGAGAATGATAAATTATTATCGACTGAATAATTCAATGTTTGACATCTCCTGCATACATATTCTATGAAACATATTTCTATAGATGAATGTAATAATATATGAAAATGATATTTCGTCTGTCGGTACGTTTACGTCAGTCCTCACCTACATGCTGCGTTCCATTTCACACGTGTATCGCGCTATCGCTGATGTCGTAATTCGTGTTTATTGTCACAGGTCTTTCAACAACGCGGACTTGGCATTCTTGAGTTTGTCCAGTCGTTTCGTGAGGTGGCTGTTCTCAGTCTCCAACTCCTCAACCCGGTTGAGAGCTTCCCGAGCCTGAAATTCAACAATGAGTCTTATTATTATGTTACAAGATTGGTTTTCACGTAAATGGGTTTGGTAGCGTTATATACAGTCGTTTATATTGGATAGCCATTGAGTTACAGAGCGTTTTATTTACTGTTTTAGAACGCTTTGGTATAGATCGACACATACATGCAGAAGGGGTAAAACCGGCAGTATTTACATGTTTAGTTAACATTTAGCGGTTGTTTGACATGGCACACACAGTTGGGAGTGTGGGAGACGTTTGTTCGTGTCAACAACAGTTGCGTGTTTAGGGTAGCACACTCTATGAGTAAGTTTTCGCGACTGTACCGTTAACTGTCGCCATTATTGATAACGGCCCAGAAGTCAACGACTTCCTGAAAATCAAATTATAACATGTGTGTATTATATAATGTGACTCTTATGTATAAGTTTGGAACCCTGCTGCGCTGGTACCTAGTTTTATTGTGCCTCGAATTTGTCGGGCTAGTAGATTAACCTGTGTTGTAGAAGAAACAGAATGCACTTTTTTAATAATATTATTGACATTATGGACTCCTTAGCATCTCTCTCTGTATAAATAAATTCGTTCATCGGCCCGACCCTTGGCCTTGGCTTTAGTTGCCTTTCTGTGCAAGTGCCTTTATGTTGCTATTATATTTGGTCTGGTGACGTTTGCTCGGCATTTGGCTTTAAAAGCACCTAGTAAAAGTTTATGTTAATTACCTTTCTTTACGGTCGCTGTCTTTTGTTCTAGCCTCGTACTTGTCATTCGTTGGTCTGGTTTGGATTCTGGTTTCCGTTATTGACTGTGGGAGTATCCCAGTACAAGACATACCTATACCTTTCTTCGCAGTCGCCTCTTCTGCATAAGCTGAACCTTGTGTGCCCTGCCTTATTTCGGTTACTGATTATGAGGGACTCCTACCAAATATCTTTACTACCCATGTTAAGTTCCTTTGTGGCAGCGTGGTAGTGAGTTGTACGTACCTCTCTCTGCAGCCGCCGCCGCTCCTGCTTGAGCTGGTCCTCGTGCTCGTCCTGGTGGTCCTGGCGGGCCCGCAGGCGCGCGAGCTGCGCCTCGAGGCGGGCCACGTGCGCGGCCTGCAGCGCGGCCTCGGCCTCGGCGCGGGCGGCCCGGCCTTTAGCCTCCGCTACTGACTTGCGGACTGTCTCCACTGGAAAAAGTAAATAACACACATTGTACTTGTTAAATATTTTCAATAATTTCAATACTATCTAAAATTGTATACACTTACATAAGAGCAATGTATGAGAGTGTACTCTCTAATATACTTCCCTTATACTCAAGAGAGTATATAAAGGTAGGAGTATACACATAGCAAAATTAGATAGGTGTTGTATGTAATAGTATATTGAACCTGATACCTCCGAATGTTAAGGACTACATAGGTAGAGCACACATATATCGAAGAGCAATGATGCAATACATAAGAAAGTTTATAAAGTTCTTCAAAGAAGAAATAAATGTAACATAGTAAGTAAAATACGGACATTTCCCACAATGCCTCCACTGGCAAATCCGTCATAATCAATAGCATAAAATAAAAGGCCAATTACTCACATTCATTCTCGTACTCTTGGTCGTGATGGTTGGCGACGCCGTTCTGTCTGGCGGCTCGCTCCTCGTTCAGCTGCAGCTTCAGCTTGCGGACTTCCGACTCCAGCGCCTGCTTCGAGCTCACCAGCTTCTGCAACCGCACGTCTGGAAACAATGGTAGATCGTGTTAGTAAGGAGTACTTTTAGGATGTTATTTGTATAAATAGTGTCTTGTGACGCTTGCTTATACTATTAACAGATTAGGAAAAAAATAGTATTTTTTATTAGCAGTAAGTTCTCTATATTTCTAATGAATGGTTGCATCAAAACTCTGGTATCACTTTAAACACACATTGAAAAACCGCTTTCTCTACTACTATTGCTATATTGGCGATTTCTTCACATGTTTTCTGTATAATTTATGTAATGTCATATCTTATGTAGGTAGGTATACAAGTTTGCCATTCCCATACAAAAAAAAAATGGTATATAAGTGTAGTTAACAGTATAATAGTGATGTGTAAGTCCCATAGAAGCTTAATATGCCAGATATCAACAAATAAAATAAAACATGAGACTACATACCGAGCGTCCCCTCGCCGGCGTCGTGCAGCAGCTGCTGCGCCTCGTGCGTGACGAGCGCCAGCGCCGGCACGTCACCCATTGCTTCCCCAGCATTGCCTCTCGCCGCCGGCTCCAGTGCCGCCGCGTCGATGAAGGCGAAGCCGGCGCTGGCGGCGGCCGCGTCGCGGGCTCGCACGGCGTCACGCGCGAGTGTGAGCGACGCCACGACGGACTCGTGCTCGCGGCGTAAGCGCTCGAATGCTGAGCATTTCTCCTTGTGCTCGCGCTGCAATTGTAAAGTTACGAGTTTAGTGTGTATGTAAATATGTTTATATTGTAAATGCAAAATAATCTGCAAATGCATAAGGTATATGTAGACTATAACTCTTAGCGACAAATCAAAAACAGAAAAAACAACCGCTTAGCAAAAAGATAGTAGCGCGAGCGAACAAAACAATAAGTTCGTATCTAACAGTAAATGAAACCTGCATAACATAGCCAATTATTTTAGGCCAATTATTTAGAACCAAAACATCTCACAGACAGGCCCGTCTTAACCTTTCCCTAAGTATCACGATGCATTGAGGTTCTCTACATACTATAACTACTTATACATTTTTATAGCCTCACGTAATGTAATGGGTGAAAAGTACCTGTAATTGCGCGTACTCCTCGTGCAGCTCCTCTATCCTGTCCTTGAGCAGCTCGAGCTGGTAGCCGAGCGCCGCCTTGTCGTTGTCCAGCTGCGCGTTCAGGATCATCGCCTTGCGGAACTTCTCTTCTACCTCCTTCAACTCGTGCTGCAACACATAATAAAACTTAAAAAAAAAACTGACTTAGGCAACCTGTTTTCGCATCCAGTCAAAAATTATAACCCTCTTTCTGATAAAATGGTCTTCTTATTTGGACATTTGCAGGGAATACACAATATACATGGTAGCTCAATTACCGGCCAATTCATTGTGCTATTGCTGGACAAAGGAATCTTTTGGTGCAATTATGATACAATTGGTGATCGTTGCTTTTACTCACAATGTTGTCATATGCGCTATCTGTATTTTTTTTATATTGAATCTTAATGTAACTTACCCTGAGGTCCTTAATGCTGAATCCATCGTCGGCAGAGTCCTCAGAGCTGCGTCGTGGTGAGTGCACGGCGGGGCTGAGCGCCGCCAGTCGGGGTCGGCGTCCCACTGTCTCTGTAAACAGAATGATTGCATTTTTAGGATTTTTGGATGAACGATTATGTATGAATACATTTCTTCTGATAGAGGCCTGATAAAATAATTAAAATAATTATTCCAACTCAACGTTTTTTTTTAATCAAGAACTCCTGATTGAATGAAGTGATGACCCTCGCAGCAAGAGCTTTACCTTATTAAACCACAGCCTCACTTCGTTTTCAAAGCCGTAAGAATAGTTGTTGGTATACAAACCTGGTGTCTTCCCCGCATACATATCGTAGGCCTTGTCGGCATGGTCCTCCTGTTCGCGCTGCTGGCGCTCCAACTCGCGCATGCGTATTTCGCGCGCCTCCGCCCGCGCCGCCCGCCGTGCCGCCAGTCTCTGCTCCGCCTAGAACCAAATAATACCCCCATTAGAAACAAAGTTACGGGCCCAAGAGCCGTCAGACCACTGCTGAACGTAGGCCTTGGTAGTAAGATAGACAATACATAACTAAAAGTTCCTTAGCAAGGCCTATGTACTATGAGTACACAGCTGTCCACGATCTCTTATTACATTATGTTCAGTGCGTCCCACAACGTCTACCATAGCAGACTGAACAAGATAAATTCAGATCACCCGTGATTCACAAATCCATTTGGCAAACATAGAGGATATCGTAATACAAGTTTAGTTTAACGGCTGATTAATTAATATATGATATTTGAAAGCGTTGCCAGTGAGGCTGCGTTTGCGCAAGGCGTGTGGGCGAGTAGTTCTCGTAAGTTACGCATCTCCAATTAGCGCGTCCGGTTAGTGTAATCTGCGCGAACGCGTACAAGCTGCTAAGTGGATTATGCTAAGATATTGCACATGTTGTGCTGTAAATTAACTGGCTGTCCTCATGTTGTTTATGTGTGTAACTAACTAATCCAACTCCTTTTTTTTCTACCAGGCACATTCAGTTCCTAGAATCATATAATGAGTGAAGCAATTTGCTTCACAGAAGCTTCCTATTGTTAGTATTTCTATTGATATTTATAAATTCTGATATCCGTATCTACCGGATGATTCTAAAACGTGTTGAATGTATAAATATGCGATGATGTCAGGTATTGAACAATCACTGTCTGAAACGCAATACTAACAAGAGGACTGGATCTATCACTCAACTTATCACAGTCCACTTGAGGAGTCAAGCTGACACGTTTTATCTACCTCTGGACTCAATAAGGCAATAAGGGTTAGGCTTTCATCCTAACTATAGGGTTACTGGACAGCTTCTGAGCATCCTCGAAGGGCGGAACCTCAGAATCCGGCTATAGGACGAATTTTGTAATAAAGGTGTGTAAGAAAGGACTACAATCTCTCAAGATACGTAAGACTCAGAAGTAAACCATCGTTTTCACCTAACAAGGAAGTGGACGGTAAACACATACTATCTCATGAGGTGAAGATTAGCCTGTCATGCTGTCACTCAAGAACCTGGATTTCATAAGCAACGTGTGCTTAAGTAGATAGTTAGTACTTTATTCATACAAAGAGCAGTGTTGACAACATACAATGCAGCTAGAAATCCTAAAGCGATCCGTTTACCGCGATACAAAACAACGCCCACCATATAATTTGCTCACAATCTGATACAATAGCATTTGTAAATAATAGGCAATTTAGTACTGAGTATGCATTTGATACGTGTGACCTAGTTTTTAATACGCCTAACTGAGTTAGCGAACCAACCGGTAAACAAGATGTATTGCGCAAAATTCGCATTGTTTTGACGCGCATTAGGGCTGAGAGCTTTGCCAAATTATGGTAATTAAAATATTACAGGATTACATAATTCTGCCACAAGAGACCCATTACACGAGTAATTTCGCAGGGTCCAATTGGCGTGTTATGATGGCGTGAGACATGATGGGATCGTAAACTATGGCCTGGTGTGGGCGACGGGCTTGCCCCGCACGCTCGGCTGAATACTCAGACGGTCACATATCACATCCATCATATTATACAACACGATGTCGGGGAAACCCTGTACTAGACACTCGTGTTGTGATGAGGTGTCATTATAATTATTAGCCTTAATGTAGAAAGAAGTACATACATACAATTAAAAAATATTTTATCGTAGTTTTGTATACAAATACGAAACGAGTCTCAAAACACAGTGGTTCTTGTGTACGCAGTGTCACACAAATGACACTGAATATATTCAAATTAAAATCGCTAAAATGTATGCAGAAATAATGTAAAGTATAAAGTGTTGACATTCAAAGCATTATGATGCGAAAATGTTGCGCAGTGACATCGTGTATACGGGCGTAAAGTTTAAAGTGACAGTTAGATGCGGGTGACGGGAAGCGGTGGCGTAACGATACGATAACACTGCCCTTCCTAAGTTCGCATCGCACTCAACTATTATTACAGCCTTATCTCCCGTCTTCCGACCATCACTTTCTACGGTAGTGCAGTCAACCAGGAATTTTAGCAATACTCTGCAATCTATACTAATATTGTAAAGAGGAAAGATTTAATTGATCGTTTGTTTGTTTGACAGGGATAGGCTCCGAGTTTCGGAACCTACTTGGCCGATTTGAAAAATTCTTTCACTGATAGGAACTCCATTACGGCTGATTATATTTAATCCGTGTATGGGAAGAAGTTTCCCCGGGATGCAGGTGCAACCGCGGGGAAAACAGCTATTATTTGATATCAGCTCAAAAATGTTAAATCACTAAATTTGGCATATGAGTCAACGTACAAAAAAATTATAAAACTGGGTAAGTATCGATAAAAACACAAAGCAACTTGACTTCGACAAAGCATCGAGACGCAAAACGAAAACCTTAAAAACAAAAGATATCACAATCGGTTAATGCACGAATCGATTACAGAATGAGCTCACCGGTGATAACGTAAAAATGTGATAAAATATGTTCTGATTCTGAACCAGCTTAGTTTAGAAGATATACAAAAGACACTACACCATAAGAACAGGCTTGTAACATTTACATAACAAAATATTCATCAAAAATGTGATTCACGCCACATGGCAGTAAGTAAATAAAATGTCTGTCGGTGACATCACCCTTGAACATAATGCTTTGAGGATACGAAGGTCATTCCCCAGCGGCCGGTCCTTGCAAACACGTGGACGCCATCAATTGATGAAGCTATTGTGCCAAATGAGGAAAATTCGCGTCAAGTCGATGATGAATTAGAGGATTTATTTCTAGTTTTGACAACAAATTAATAAACTAGTATTAGTGCATTAGAAACCGATTGACTAATTGAATTGTAAATACGATTGGCAGCTATTGACCAGCAAGGATAAACAGAGGTGTTCGGTGTTCCAGTTAGAGGGCGATAATCTCGAGCGGACACGACGACAGCATGCCCTGTTGCTACTGTTTACCAATATTTCTACATTTTTATTGCTAGAGCACTTCAAAGTGACTACTCTTTCAATCAATCATACTTATCTTTAACTCTATGCACCTTATGTTATTGCGTTTTCTAATTTTAATTTAAAACTTTCGCAAAATGCAAGCTCATTACTTATTCAACACTTTTTTGCTTCATTTGACACGCTGTTTACATTTCCTGTAATTGAACGATTGCTCAACGAATGCAGTGTAATTCATACTAATCACCTGTTGCATAATTTGGACAATTTGTTCTTTTCGCATTAGGAATTTAGAATGGGAGAAACAGTGGTCGTTTCGAACAAATACGCGGTCAGAAAGTCGTGACGTGCTCGCTATGGCACAAATTTGGAACATGTCTTCGGAATCGTAAACAGAGTTATTTGACTGTGAAGAATGATCGTCATAGTTGTCGAGACAACGGGTGAACATGGCGTGACAAATCGTCACTGTTGCTTAGCCGAACGTTAATTGTTTGTGTTGTTATACAAACACATAACTCAAGGATGCGCAATATGGGAGCGAGCGCAGAGGGAACCTGTCATCAACATATTAACTAAAGCATATCACACGTGTTGAATGAAAACATCCTAGTTATTCTATTCAATACATACTAGTCGATGATACAATACTGTTCAAACAAAACACTGACGAGGATAAATATTTAGCACATTCCAGCCAGACTACCTTATACCAATATTTAAATACATGGTCAAGAACCAAAAGTAACAACCAGTATATAAGAACCGTCAACGTTAGATATCAGGACAGCAAGGACAATAAGGACATAAGCAAGGCGGTTGTGGTTGACCAAACAGTTACAAGATCCGTGTAATTAATACCTACGAAAACTTGCTCGAGACATTCAGTATTATAATAAGGCATAATAACTTACATAAAGGATCAAAATACGAATGGACAGACAAAATAACAGCTGCAGTGGTGCCATCGCGAGCTGACTGCCGATATGACGTCACCAGAGACGTGACAACACCATCACATAAATGTTCATACTGATGTCATGTGTGTAGTGACCAATATAATGAACGGATTACCACAAGGGCATGGGAACATTGGGAACTATAACTCTTTGCCATTGTGTTCAAAATGTCTGGGTATTTGTTTAGAGATGAGAAGGTGACTTACATAAAGGACCAAGAGATTGCAGGCGAGTGCTAACAAGCTCTCCGGAAACGTCATATCTATGCAATCTAGCAGCACGAGGTCATCTCACCGCAACAACGCGCGATTGCAAACTATACACAGATCTAATCTGACCACTAGAGTATCGTAACAACACAAATCACGCAGTCACGACAATTTTACACATCAAGTAGCACTTCATGTGGTAACTTGTGTGTATTTTCCACAAAACACTTGAAAAGCACATTACTTACAAAGTGGCAACTAAAGTAAACGATATTCACCTGAGACAACTAAATTCGGCGACGACCTTCAAATCGCTCAGACCGTAGCAAAACATCAAGATAAGATAATTCTTAACTAGCTTTGGGGCCTTTACATTAACCTTCATAGTTAGTATAACTACAAGTACGAGTTCTTACGGTAACTAAGGGAAGGGGACTCACAAGCTTATGAACGTGACTCACCTTTAAATCAGTTTTGGAAACGGAAAATACTTCGGATATGGCATGACAAATATAAAATTCAAAGAAGGTTTATGAGGTCAACACTATACAATTTGCTATACGTACATGGTTTTGCTGATCGCCAAGAATGCCAACTATTGAAGGATTTTGGTCACTATGCGAATCTCTGCGCAAATCTGATAACACTAAGCTTTGGTTTTCTGAATCACTTGAATGGGCTTCACTGTTTTTGCGACCGTTCATTCTGGGTGACCCATCTACGCTTCCATTAGAGTGTCCATTAGTAGCTGAAATTTTTTCAATATCCTTATTCACAGTTTCATTGATCGGCAAGTGTGAAGGCTTAGCCTCTTCATGGCGTTCGACGATAGTTTCGTCATCAGAATCACCAAAATCACCATCAGTAAAGGCTTCTCCGCTCTCTTCGTCACTATTGTCAGGCGTAGCCAGTTCAGAGCGCTGGCCCATCATTAGCGTCACTGATTACCTGTCAGGTACTGTTGCACTTATTCGTAGAACACAAACAAACGGGGTGGCACACTGTTTTCGAATTCTCACATCTGCCGCATGCGTCAACAAATGGTGTGTGTGCGCAGGCGACTAGATTGCAGCATCGTCTCTGCCGCTTGAATAGAAAGGAAGGACGCAATTTTAACACTGTGCTCTTCTCGAACTGCACTCTATTGCTAATCGCGATAACATTTATTGTGAGGTATAATAGCTTTATCTTATCGCCGATGTTTCCACTTTATTAAACGCTCCTTGACCAACATTCTTTATTCGCGAGTCAACTGCACTGCTGTTTATTATGATATCAATAAAATTGTCTTTAGACGCACTTGTCACAATGATTGTTTATGTTTACGTATCTCAGTGAACAATAGAATTGAGTCACTGGTGCCAACGAACATAAGTTATCCGCGCGATGGTGCTTGTAATTGCCGCGTTAGGGCCACTAACACGCGTGTGGTTACGGCGACGTCTGCGACCGACTGCGAGTGACCGCCATGCTTGGGCCGCGTATCACACTGCAAGCTATCGTTACGTTATGAAATAAATGCCTTGTCAAAATTAATGAGGAATTACTCGAAGGAATCCATCACATGTGTGTTCCGGTTTTAATAATTCATTTTGATATACACACATCAAAAGTGTCTAGGGATCAACATATATTTTTGCAATAACTTTTCTCCTGATTGATATTAATTAAAATTTTCTTTAAGGATTCATCAAATAAAGTGTTTTCGTTTGTCACAGTAACGATAAACCAAGTCACCTTTGCACTAATAAAGAAATTTGCCATTTTCCTAATAAAGGGATTTTTGACATTTGAAACACTAACACAAAAGTTCGAAAAAAAAGACTGAAATAACAGTTTTCTTTAAAAGTTTATTGGGTAACTTAAACAATTAATAATCCGTGTTTCTACCGCGAACACTAACAACACAAGAACATCGGTTTGGCATACTCAAAATGAGTTCATCCAAATCACGATGTGGAATGGCCGCCCATGTTCGTTGCAACAACAAAAAAAGGTCTTCTTGCGACTGGATACCCTCCATATTCGGCAGAGCTCTTCTCTGTAGCATATCCCATGCATGCTCAATCGGGTTCAAGTCTGGCGACTGAGCAGGCCAGGGCAGGACATTGATGTTAGCTGCCGCGAGAGTCTGTCTTACAACTCTTGCGGTGTGCGGTCGTGCATTATCATGCATTAACTGAAATAAGGGACCGATTTGCACTTGTAGAGGAACGATGACGTCTGATACAATCGTCTCAGCATAAATTTGAGCGTTGAGGTTGCTTCTGATCCAAATCAACTCAGTTCTTCCGCCGATCCAAATACCCGCCCATACCATGATGGTTCCACCACTATAAGGATGGACTTCCTGGCAGGATTTTAATCGCTGTTGGCGTCCAGGGGTTCTCCAGTGTCGTATACGTCTTGTATCCGGTCTCATACCAAAACGAGACTCATCAGAAAAGCACACGAAACGCCATTGTTCTTCTGCCCAATTTCTGTGTTCAAGAGCCCATTGATATCGAATCCTACGATTGTGCATTGCTATAGGTGGTACCCGTAGCGGTCTTCGGGAATGAAGGTTCACTTCATGCAAGCGGTTTCTGACTGTTTGGTCGCTAATTAAGTTCCCTGAAGAGTGATGAAGCCTCACGGCTAACATCATGGCGGTTATTGTTGGAGCTCTTCGAGTTAAGATTTGAATGTATCGGTCTTGTCTCCGTGTGGTGCAGCGATACCGTCCTCCATGGCGCTCAGCTACGGTACCAGTGCTTCGGTAACGTGTCCAAAGTCGACTGATAACACTCTGACTTGTATTCAGAGCTAAAGCCACAGTACGTTGCCGGGAACCAGCTTCTATCATTCCCACGGCTCTGAGCATTTCTTCCCTGCTTAAATGACGTCGCCGCTCCATAATAACGTTGGTTTTAATCAGTAGTAGGGAAACAGTAGCACTAATAATGTCTTCAATGCGTTGTATGTGTTTATAGGGAAAATATTGACAGCTGATTTTCATCTTTTACTCGAATTTGATTCACAGTTCCTGATTCAAATTATGAAATGCACCAAAAAGGATCCATATAAATTTATAAAATCATAAATTTATTACAAAGCCACATCTCAATCTCAAGAAATCCGCATAAAAATGCTTGATCCCTAGACACTTTTGATGTGTGTACTATCCATAGTATCCATACAGCCGATGCGTACCTAAAGACTGGGCTTTGGAGTCAACTGTGTTGAAGATCAACGATGCCGAATTAGATTTGTTATTTCTCTATTGTAATGCATACCATCTTGCATTGTATTCATACAATGTGATTCGATATATTATCGCAATGACACATAAACTAAAATATTCCGTGTGCACGGGGCATAGATTAATTAAGCATTGTTAAATCCTGTAAGATATATCGTAAGGAAATACCGCTGTAGAGAATAATTACCAAATTAATCGTTTCCCAGTAATCAGTTGAAACCGACAATTAAAAAATCACAAAGTAAAACGCAGGAAGGCAATGCAGATCGGTGTGATAGTAGGTTAAAAGTACTAGATAATTTTACTAGAATAAATGATATTGGTTCGCTTAGTTATTAATACACACGTAGTAATGTGACCAATGACATAAACAATAAAATAAATTTAATAATAGTGACATTGAATTTATCACAGGAAAAACATGTAGCAATATGGGTCGATAAGCGTACATAAGCATGTCATATTTATTTTTAAAATGAGAATATTAGCGAAGCTTAGATTCATTTAAAAATGCTGCCGCCGGAAAAAAAGCATGGCCTGTGCTTATGTAGAGAAAGAAAAGTATGATAAGCTTAAACTAGTCTACATTCAATTATCATGACTGAATCCATTCGGATATGCAACTCAAATGATTTGTTGGTAAATGAACTAATTACGGAAACTAAAAGATACCTTGCCATTTTCTCATCAGATCAAACTTCTACATTTCAACTGAGCACTCTGGTGCAAAATAAATAGCTTTCACAGAGCAGCCAAGATTGCTTCATCCGGGAAACGAACTAATGAACATTCAACTTAGTAGCAGTTGAAGAATTGCGGTTTGCTAATAATCAATGTAGCGAAACTTGTCGTCATGTTGTAGAGCTTTTTTATGAGTTCTGCTGCAACACCTTTCGATTTCAACAGTAATAAAATTATACAACAAGGTGCAATTCGCGCATAATCAGTTCTTACAAAAGAACGCATGATAAGAACGTTTTCATCGAGGTTGTCCAGAATACGTTCTGATTTTAGAAACACCAATATGTTCCGTGAGCGGTAACGTTTACGAGCTAGATAAGAAATCAGCAAAGCTATAGGTAAAACCTGGATTATTACATAAGGACACGCTAGAACATACCTACCAGCCGTATAAAGGCTCAGGCATGTTATAGGTAGGCAGAAGGAAGTCAAATGGTGCAATACAGTTACGTATTTTTAGTTGCCGGCTGATTAACCAAGCTGTATGTTTAGCGGGCTATAAAAAGTCAATTACTAGAGTTATATTGCATTGCAGCACCGAGTTTTTATGTGGCTTGCTTGTAACAAGGTGTTGCTAAATAGGGACCTCTCACTGAGCTAACTAGCCAGTAATGATAGATTAAAACTATGTCGAAGATGTTGATAGAAGCCTTCAACGTCCCCAAAGAGTATTCAAAGACAGTAGACTATCTACTGTCTACTGCCTCAGAGCAGTTAGAAAAGCCAATTCGTGTCTCATAGAGACATAGAATAAACATTAAATGCAAATCGTCATGCAACTTTAATGCTTATTTAGAAGATTATGCATCAACAATAATAAATAAAATAGCTAAGGTCGAAAGTTTAAGGTTAAAGAATGAAGGTTGGGCTATCTAAAACCTGTGTCTATTTTGATACGTAAAATCGAAAAAAAAAATCTTGGGATAGGAGGACCAGCTTTGGGCCGACGGAACTAATTACTTATAACTAACAGCTAGTTACTATTCTTTATTGCACACTTAACAATACATAATAAAAAAAAAAAGACAGTTTATGTACAATGGCGAGCTTAACCCAGAATTGGGTTCTCTTACAGCCAACCTTAAAGCCATGGAGAGATTTGATAGTGGTAGGGTAGATTAAAAAGTGCACAACAAACATTGAAACTTAACATATTTAACAGCTTTCTAGCTTGTAAGGTAATATTATAATTTCCCGTTGTGGTACTAGCGTAGACTTGCTCTCGGCCACACAACGGACCTCAGACAAAGGGGCAAGGACGTCACGGCTTCGCTGGCCAGCATAATGCCTGCCCTACACATCTAATATTAAACTAGACTCTATAAATAAGCATAGCAGATTCGGTCCTTATTATAATTATACTTTCTTGTGACGAACAATGCAACACGGATCATTTTAATGTATTTAATTGCAGAATATAGAAAGTGTGCTAAATGAACGTTAAATTGGATTATTGCACTGCATTCTATATTTGTGGGAAAATAATAGTGATAATAAATTTAGTAAAATTGTTTAAGATCAATATGGTTATTAAGGAACAACTTAATATTTTCTGGTTATCCTATAAACGTACTATAAACCACGTTCCATTTCCTTATTATTATTTTTAAATGATAAACACCAAGCGTTAATAGTCATGAGATCATTATAAATGATAAATATTTAAAGTGCAAATTAAAAACGTCGCATTTAAAGATTTATGCATGTTGTTGATTAGATTTCTGGTCGGTCATAGCCATAAATATAACTATTCATAAGAAACGCGACAGTGAACACGGCAAGGATTTCACTATTTATTTCTACACTTCAATTAACGTCGAATCGTCTCGATACGGGTATTGCACGCACGTATTAGCAGAGCGCACTAAACCGAACCACAAACAGACAAACACTGATATAACGACTACACTGCCGAGTAAGGAACGAACGCAAGAACTGCGCAAACGCAAGTTAACCGCACGCGGGAAAAACAATCGAGATATCTGCCACGCGACTGCTGTACTGCAGAGAGTACGTAAAAACCGATTGCGGACGATTAACTGTTAGAAGATCGAACGGGATCGATGGACGGCGAGGTGCGCACGCGACGGTACGCGGACGTAAATATCGTGACATTTGCGACGCATCCGAAGCTATGGAACAGTCGCCAACGCACGTGAGATGCGCTTTCGTAATAGCAGAGGTGAATGATCGATGTCTCAGCTATTTATTGACGACCGTTTTTGATGATATTCTAATAAAATTTTAGAACATCGCGACATTGAACTGGAGCATATTTATCGTCAGGTTTACGAAGTCAAGTGCTTCGCTAATAAAATAAAACGATTGATGGTATAAACACAACACAGCTTTAGTTTTATCGATAATATTAAACAACGGAGACACGCAGAGTCGATTAACATGACGATTATTTCGCTCTAAATCAAAAGAAACGATAGGGGAGCTCGACGAGATTTATTTATAGAATGATTAAAATGTCCTGTGTGATTCATGAGTGAGGCGCCTGTGTTGTGTAGACCACACGCGTTCGCTTTTATTGCAATGAAACTGAGTGACACGAGATTGTGACAAAATGTCTCATATTATGCAAATTTCTGCTTTCACCGCGGTCACTGCGGACCAGTCGTGATTACTACATCTACAAATCATTAAATGCCTTGTGTGGGTGCTATTAAGTCTTTTGTTGCATAAACCTGATTCAGTAATTGTGTACATGTATATCCTTATCCGATGTTGTAATACTTCCAGTCTTGTTGATTATGGTAACAATTATCCAAATCCAATTGCAATTATGCAGTTTAATGAGAGTACCTCATTAGCAAATGTGTACCTACCTAGCTTCCAGAATACGATGTAACGAATACTTAGTTAATTAAAATTACTATAATTATATCTACTTGGGTAAAGCTTATGTAATGCAGAGCTATCATAATAATTTTACTTCAGAATGTATGTAATCTATATATAAAAATGAAACCCGCTTTCCGTTGTCACGACATAACATGAAAACGGCTTGACCGATTTGGCTGAAAATAAGAGGGGAGGTAACCTAGACCCGGGAGAAGGTTTTAGGATAGTTTTTGTCACCATCCGGCTACGGGACGCGGGTGAAACCGCGGGCGGAAGCTAGTATACAATACATTATGAGTACTTAAATCTAAACAAGCGGATACAAGCAGAACTCGTATCATCCATTTGGCTAGACTGTCACTATCAAGTACTCACTAATTTGGGTCTAACTAGACAAACAATCGATCGAGCCGAGGAGTCTTCGTCGCTACTGCTCTCCAGACAGTCAGACAGAGATGGCGAACGTTGAGGAGGCCACTTGGGGGTCTTCTCAGAGCACGGTGAGGGCAGCACCAGTGGCGGTGGCAGCCACGAGCCTTGGCCGCGCCACCAGGACACCAGAGCTGGCGCCACTCCCACCACCATCGCCAGTCCCAAACGCACCATGGTGCAGAGTCACAACAGTCACTAACCAGCCACAAAACAACAACACAGAGTTCTCACTGCGACATAGTCACGCACTAGGAAGTGCCTGTCGCTCGTCTAGTGCATTGTTCTTAAATAATAACGTCTATTTTCGATCGATGCAGTGTCACACACTTTCACACATGCAATGTGTCACCAAGCCGGCGAGCGGACGAAACGGATTATCCATCAACGTGTCATCGCCAGACGAACATCACACGTGCGCGGGCCAAACTATCGTTTACTAATTCACATAAACACGATTGCAAAATTGTTTAGCGAGCTGAATGCTAGAGGACACCGACGCATAGCCGCACAACCGTCACGAAACGCATCATGCCAAACGAGTGAATGTTCGCAATCAACTAAGTAATTATCTAAGACACCGCGACCGCTAGACCAGACACCCGGAGCAATGAACACGCGCGGAATCGAACGTTTTCTTAAAATTCTATTGAAAATGTCGAAAGTTGAAAGTTGAATCGTCCGGGTGCAGCTTGGGACGGTGTTCCCTCGCGCTCGCAGACAGTCAAGTGGCGGTCGTTGACGCTGGAGCCCCCCTCCGCCGGCCGCCCAGACCGCCCCTCCAGCCGCCCGCCCAAAAGGAACAACCCCCCTGGCCCTACATGCAAGAGTATGTGGCGCGAAATGACTGCTTGCTGAAAGGGCTTCTTAGAACTGAATATGGAAGCTGCACACGTTTATGTTTATTTTTAATCCCCGCGGAACTGCGGCGTGCCACAAAATGATTCGACTTTCGGTAGGTACCGTTAGCGCAATCTGGTGGCATAAACTAGGTCAGGCATGTATGCAATATTCGTAATAGCCAATAAACCATTTGTAAGGAACATTGTAACTGCATAAAACAACGCTGTGAATTCGACTTTACAAAATTATTACATAAACAAAGGTTTAAAATAGATGTTTTTTACATAAACCTGACTGTAAAACGGAAAGAACATACAGTCATTAAACAATACGAGAACCTCCTGCAGAAAAGATATAATAATCTAGTATTTAATATGAATATTAACAATGGTAAAAGGCTAACTTTCTAATAGCAATTTATGTGAGATGAAAGGAGCACAAAGCGCAAAGCATGCCAGATAAAACTGCAAACAGTGGGCGTGATAGTCAGATACAGGACCAACAAAACATATTATAGCATTTACAAACTATAAACGCACAGGATTGGCCGGGAGGCGGCACTGCATCGGGATCAATACACATAACCTATTTTTAATTGACACTAATTGAGAACATATTTGAACCACATACTGTCGTGGATGTTGTCAAATATCGTATGGAAAGTACCGAAGTATGGAACGGACGAATTTTAAAATCCAAATGGTTTTATAATTGCAATATTTTCCCGAGTTGCATCAGCCAGGGAGCGAGACAGAGGGGGATGGAGCGCAGACGGATCGATGCTGCTGCTTACGTCAGCAAAGCCCAGACTAGGGGCGGGCAGATACAAATCCTATATTAAATTATATGTTAGTACCCACCCCTAGTCCTCTAGAATTTGATTACTCTTTGTTTCCAGAAAAAGAAAAATCAAGCCTTAGAATCTCTGCCTTCTTTGTGGGATAACGTTATTAATTCCAGTCAAAGAAGAATTATGAATACAAGTATTTCTAATGCTTCGTTCTTACTAAACACTGGTATTACAATGAGGTCTCAAAACTCATTAGAATATTTGCACTAAAGAGCAACTAATGGGGAAAAAACTGTTACTCTTTATTAGGACCATGCTTAGTTGTTGGTGCGTAATTATGGGGTATTTAGACGCTTAACTTATCAAGATTAACTTCTTGAGGAAAACCGACGAAACGAGTACAAAGAATGCGGAACTCGGAATACATAAATAATAATAAGCAATTATATTATCATTACAGCAAGCACGCTTCATGCTCTGCTTTCAAGGCAATAACATTCTATAGTTAAAATTAACATCTAAAAAACCGTATTCAAAACGATCATCTGCTTAGCCTCTGCAAATTATGTTGAGGTCGGCTTCTTGGGACTAGAAGCAGATGAGAAGTAATTTACAACAACATATTTCTTTATCCTTCTTGTCAGCTGAGACAGCTTACACTCAACTAACTTGGTCCTCGCATATTCCAAAAGAGTATTCCATACACAGCGTATGCATAGTAAGAGGCTTTGTCCTTACATAACAGGAGCCCAGGCTTCGCGAGGCTGTGGAAGTGGAACGCCGGATCGATCAGGCACAGGGCAATGACCTCCCACAACCAGGTGGCAGCTGACCTATATTCTATATTCCCATTTTACAATGAATACTACATGATTTATTTAAACCGGAGGCTATAAATTATAGTTAAGCGGTTATTTTAATATGTTTGTCTTTAAAATGGACAGTTTTAATGTCCTTTGAATATCCGATATCAAGCAATAAACACATAAGATGAGTTGTTGCATTGATTTGCAACTTGGGTAACATAAATGAATCTGCCACATCTATGTTAGGCTGTAGATTATACTTAAAAGGGATATAATTCAGTATCCACTTGACATGTCGTCCTCTGAGATTTATTATTTCCGATAGGATCACAATAATTATATCTTGTGTGCTGTTTTCTTAAAACAATATTATACATATGATTGTTTAAAGATTTTACGGATCCATACTATGAATTTTGAAATTTGCCTTTTCCAACGCTTGAAGAAATTATAAGCATAACAAAAAATGACAGAGTTGTAGCCAATGAAGAGGCTAATGATAAATCCATCCATCAAATTCTCACTTGACCTTTTTAACCAATGGAAAGAAACAAAGTACCAAAAAGACCGTATCTGAAAGCGTTGGTCTTTCCTTACTAAGTAGCATAACAAAAGCTACTCAACAAGTGCCAATCGGAGTAACGATCGAGCACCAGTATTACTATAGTTGGCAAGCGGCTGTAAGCCCATGCGCGGATGTTGTAGGAAACGTTGCAGTAGGTCAGTTGTTTCCGCGAACTAACGGAATTGCTTGCCGACTTGGCGCGTGCCTCATCTCGCTGCATTTTGCAACAACGGCCTTGCTGAGTGTGCCGCGGAAATCGATTTAGGTCCATTCATACGAACTCTGTCGTGTATTCGCTAATTGCGAACTGAAGATCTCTGCTATCAGTGATCGTGAGGTCATTCGTTATGATATACAGGTCGCAATGGTCTACAGGAAGATGTCAAGACAAAGGATAATAAGAAATTGTTCTTGAACCCTTTTTGTTCTATCATCAGGATTTATTGTTACGACTTATAATAACTCTCAATCAGAGTTATCATGAACAAATAGTTAGCATACCAAGTAATTATCAATACGACTGCCTATAATTATAGTAGTAAACAAATTCCATCGATCAATAAACTCCTGGTTGACGGCATTATGATCGTCAAGTGAATCAACGCGGCCGTCATACATGCCACCTTATAAAGGAACGCGCGTCATATCGATGTTTCCATTCGACCCACTCCCGCTTAGCAGCGCAGCTATTAGATTAGAAATTTGATTTGTTAATTCGAGTTTTCATATAGCCACTACATTAATCTTATTTATGAGAGGATGTATAAAAAGACGCGGTGACACCTTTGGCATCATTTGATTGTACAGAATTCCTTAATGTTGCCTAAGATAGTGGGTAGTGGAAAAGCCTTTTCCGGCCCCTACATCCCTGATAAGGAATAACAGAACCACATAAAGACGCGCGAAGATAAGAAGCCCCGAGAACATAGAGACCCTCAACGAGATGCGAAATGCCGCCTGAAGTATAAAAGACAACAAGAACGAAATCAATGTAAGTAAATAAAGACTTCGCAGCCCTAGCTAACATTCCTGGGGCATAGCGACCGCAATTAGATCCAGATTACAGACTAGAGCGTCTTGCAGCCGGTGCACTAGTGTCGCGAGGGGTCCCGACACCCGTACTCTTGCGTTGTCGTAAATAGCGCGAGCGACCGGGCCGCATCTATTTTGGCGTCACGTCTTTTTGTTTCGCACCACGTTCCGATGCATGCTGTATGCGCTTGCGCATAAATATATTCATGTCATCGCTTAGGGGTGGTGGATGATTTAAAGATGAATTTCGTCAAAGGAAAGCTTCTTTAACTCTGTTGTTGGCTCTTCTCATAGTATATATTGGTCCATGGTCCATGGGTTCTTATTGTTTGTACCTCTTATACGACTTTGAAAGAGTTCCTCTTATAAGACTTGGATCACTGATTTATTTGTTACTATTACAGCCTTTTTATCGTCCCACTGCTGGGCACAGGCCTCCTCTCACACGGAGAAGGAACTAATATTCTAGTTTTCGGGTTTGTAAAGTTCATACATGGCAATGGCGTGGAATTTTACACTGTACTGGCATGTTTTAAAATTGTTTAAATAGGTTTGACTATTGTAAACTTAGTAGTTGTAACTATTCCATTGATAAACTGAAAATAAAAAGATTGTTTTATAATATAAGGCGATATTCAAATATTTACAGAATAGTCACATACTAAAACACGTGTGGTTTTGATAACTTCCAACATATGCACGAAGTAATGGTTGAATGTTTTGACTAGTTGCTTCTGCTATTACAACTTATGAAACATATTATTGGATATCTAAAATAGATATTGTTTCATAAAAACTCGTCAACTTGAGACTGTCACCTTACATTCTTCATTAAAATTTGTAGTTATCTATGGCACCATGTTTTCTCTTTTCTTGCAAGTAAATGAAAAATGTATTATTTTCTTCCACTCCTTGTAGCAACCCTATTGATCTCACAGCTCATAAAACAATAATTGTCGAAATAGATGGACACACCCGATCAGTTCTCCGGTATTTCTAGCACATACTGGATTTAATTCGCAAATATTTTATATCGGATCAGCCGATACTTCGATTAATAATTTATAGATTCAATAATATTGGGTTACGTACCGCTTATAGATGTTATTGGCCACCTCAGGTTATGTTATACTTAGAATGTCGATGTGTATTTAATTTTCTATCAGAAATGATATAAAGGGTTGATTTATATTCAGTGTAATAGGATAAGTTAGGTTCAATACGAAAGCTAGGCAATTTCCGAAGACGAAGGTTTGTTCTAAAGAAAGAATGACAAGCCTTTAGAATGTTAAATTATCAAATGTAGCAGCGTATCTCTCTCCAAAAAAGATACAGCGCGAGTTTCTCATTAGTAGGGGAAGAACATGACGATACATCGATCAATCGACGCGGACTACCGAATTAAGCGGCCGCTCTTTTGTCAGATGTCCCATTCCAAACGTTCTCTCTCATCATTACTAGGTTTCTTAAGGAATGAGATTTGGTAAATAACGTTTTTAGGGTTCCGTTAAACTAAGAACCCTAATAGTTTCGCACTGTCTATCTGTCCGTTCGCACTGGAAAACTGACATTTGGTATAAATATGGACATTAATCACATCGTCAAAGTTGTAAAATAAAAAAAAAAAATGAAAATATAGATTTTATTTTTTCCCCAAAGAGTACTTTAGCGTGATCCTTATATTAGATTCCAGAGCTCGTCTCTGAAAGGTGAAGACGTTAAAGTCAGTCGGCCGCTGAGGTGTCGCACGCGGAAGTCTATTTCGATCGCGACTTATTTTACTACCACCATTAACAGGTGGCAAATTACACAGTGTTTCGAACTTGTAAGGCTAACATCTCAATATTGGTAAGCTTTGATAAATTGCTGAATTAATTAATCTGTTTTTTTTTTTCTTAACTTTATTTCGAAGGATATCTTCCTGACGCTGCAGATCTATTTTTTTAGCCCTATATGTATTGTTCATGAAAACCGAGCTATTCCAAAATACTGAATTGGTAATCTCAGGAGATGCCTTTCCGACTACGAGTCCATCCATAAGAACATAATATTAACTCTATTCTAGAACATTCTCAGCACATTTTAACCAAACAAAGCAGTTTACTATGATTTGATTATTCAAATCAATTATAATAATCTGTCAATACAAAATAGCACATCTGTTATTTTTCCCAGAGCAGTACATTGTTGGCACAATGTGCGGAGTTTTGGTTTGTCGGGTGCGAGGCGGAACGTCTGCCAGTCACCACAGCGGGCTATATTCGACGCCAGTGCTACAGGTGAGGCGAATTGTGATTAATAACAACATTTTATTACAAAGCAATCGCTGTCGAGTGTGTTATCGAAGTGCTTCGCGCTTATCGGGAGTTATCGGGTGATAATCAAGTTAGTTGGTCATTATGGATGTCATAGCTTTGTATTCTTACATTCTTGCAGTGCGCATTTAAGTATAGTTCTTGCAATTAATTTGTTGTGAACATTAAATTCACAGATAAACTGTTGTGATAAAAATTAATATGTGAACGCTACTGTGTTAAACTGCTACCAATCCCCAAGTGAGTAACTTACATAGCTAAGTTTAGAGTAGCCAGAGCCATCTGTTGGTGCAATCCGAAACTTTTCGACGCAACAAAATTAATGTGGCTGCATGAAATTAACAGTGTTGATGCGTTTGACCTCTAGACGTGCATCCAAGAAGCCTGGGCTCTTGTAATTAGTTCTAAGAGATATAATTCAAGACAGAAGGATTAATACCTCACATGGTTGACACACATGTCAATAATATGATTACCTGTCTGTAAGTATGTAATCCATTTACTGCCAATTATTCAAAACAAGGGTATGAGGAGAGGAGAAGGCTAATCTTGTTCTTTATAGTATTGGAGAAAGGTGGCGGGCAGATCCCAGTAAGGTATGGACACAGTACATATTTTACACTTTGAATTGTTTCTTCAATACACTTTACACATATACATCCATCCAGGCACTTATGTGTATCTTTGTGTAATGGTACGTATGGTCTAATTTACTGACATTGACATCGGTTTTTTTTAACACAACTGTTCTTATAAGAAACAGTTGTTTTATTAAAACTGATGTTTATGTTATCAGTGAACTTGAACCTTTGACACTCTATTCTTGGTTTAGGCTTTCTTATCTCTGTGAGTATTATGCACCTCAATTCAAGCACTACTTCACCTACCCTACAGTCATAGACTAGAGGCATCATGCTCATAGATATTTAGTACATGGCTTACCTCTCTGGCGATCTGGTCGAGGGCCTGCTCCTCCGCCGTGGCCTTCGTCTGCGTGCGCTGGCGCCGCGACGGATCCATCCCGCACGACACTCTTCACACTCTGTAAACAAATATAACAAGTTTATTTAACATATTCAAGAAACACATACAATTTACATTATGGCACTCTATTGTAGTTGGTAACGGATATATGGGAACGGACTTTATAGATGTTGGTAATGGAGAGTTTGCTAAAAATATTTGTGGTAAATTTCGTCCACTGCACTAGGGAGGTAAAAGGAGAGGATAAATATTTTAGAATCAATATCATATAGTTTGGAATTTGGTATCACTTTTAGCTTAAACATACTTTAATACACACATAAAATACCCCAATTTTTCACCAACACTGTTTATGTTAGTTACACATGCAAATAATACACACCATAAAAAACAATTAAACAATTTCATATATAATTTGAATAGTAATAACATGCAAGTGATAAGCCGCAATGTGTCACATGTCCGTAACCTTGGATTACATTAATGGTTGGTACAGCGATGTGTCAGATGCAAGCCTTATCAACGGGAGCTGCTTACAACAAGGTTATCACTCCAATAGTATTGTTCTGCCATTAATTGCTCATTTAAACAAGAATTAAATTGTTGCTCACTTTACACAGTATTTAAGATACATTGAATGTGTCCTAATGGGTTACTTTAGATAAAGAAATTCATTGTTCTTTTAAATAAAATTCTTTTAAATAATTTTGACTATTCACTGTTGGAATTAAAAGCTATTTAAAATAATGTTATTTTGGTAATAGAAAATTCCTACAAATTTCATATAAGAATACACAATTGCAATTACAACAATTTCATAGTACAATAAATTATATTTAATTTAGCTTGACATTATTAATTATGTAGATGATGAGATAGGGTAATCTCCGTTTAATGTGTTAATAATAGCCTGCTCATTAAGATGTATTTCCATTCAATTAATTGGTTTATCACTGAGCAACTGATAGACTTTGATTGGATGAGTGAATGCTTATTAGATCTATGAGTTGTTTGATAATGATGTTGTTCCTATTTGGTATCACCATATCAACAATGTTTACCATTTTTACATAGAAAGAGTAGTTGAATTCTTCATGATTTTCCAATAATATTGATGATAAGTAACTACCAAGTACTCAAATGGAATGGAACTTACTGACAGTTGGTTTGAAGTATACAGATGGACCATCAAACAATACATTTGTCCCAGAGTACACACTGACTGAAGCAACCAAGTGACATGTATCACCACCACTGACCTACTGGAATGCTTACCTTATTCTATAAATATGGAAACACCACTGTGTTGAAACAACTTTATGAAAATATTGTCCCTCTCGTTAGTCACATAATGTATGCCTTTAACAATACAATCGCGGTGCCAATATTTTGGAACAAATATTCATAAACAGTGTCCACTGGCTGACCACAAGCACAGACTAATTAGCATATACTCAAAAACAGGTTGTCTATAACCTAAGGGGTTCATTGCGCTTATCCCGCATGCTTGTTTCCTCATAATAGTATTGGAGTCACGATCACCAGGAAAACGGGTGGGCACAAAGCCAACACAGTTTTTTATGGTAGTCACTACAATGACATCATTGCATACTTACTGGGACAGTTACAGATGTAAACACATCACTGCAACACTCACTATCGCCTACTTATCGGTCATCAGTCTCTACACGATCTCACGATTATGCTAATTAACACAGAAGCGCAAAAGGAACGTAAAAAAATTGCAATATTTTAAGAAATACGGCGACACCAATTCACTGCCTACACGAATCACATAGAAAATGCCTATAATACACAGTCTACACGTTCAGTCAAAGTTTGCTTGGCACAATTTTAAACTCATAAGATCAATTGAATAGACTATTTAATGTTAAAATAATAAATTATGCCATTTTTACTCAAATTAATTTTTACAAAAGCCATGTATGACATGCATGCCATTGCCATTTAAAACCGTTGCGTTCGAGAACAGCCCGTTGGATTGGAATGTCAGTATAATTTATGGAAGCGTTCATTTGGAGAGATGATACGTTTTAACCCGAATAAAACTTATAAATAACTCAGTAGTGTAACTTTTCTGGTAATAAAATATAAAAGCATTTTAAAATCGGTTCTTGAATCAAAAAGTTTATCCGTATATTTTATTTAAATCGTTTAGGCATTTGGTGTTGCCATATCATTGATCTTAGGTTAAAGTAAGGACTGAACACCGGCTCCAAGAGGCCTCCGATCTTGTAGCAGAGGCAAACAGACATAAGGCTGCAGTAGAATAAATTTTAGTAATGTAGAAGTCTCATATTAATTTACTGAAAATTCACTAATTAGTCAGTTTAAGACTAAAATTCTAGTAGTTGAGTGTATTCAGAATAGTGTTTAGTATTTTATTAGTCAAAAAATATGTTAGGATAGGACACAAGGAGAGATAGTATAAATATAAGATAATAACAGAAATACATAATCAGTAAATAATAAGATTTATTATAATTCACATTTCAAACAGATTGCAACCCACATTTTCAAACACTCACTCGTCATTGTGGCATCCTACGATTCTATTGTGAATAAAATTTAAGAACTAAGATATAATTATTCGCTCTTAGTCTTAGGAGCGTCCTCCTTGTAGTAGAGGAAGACGAAGGAGAAGAGGAACACGCCCACCATCATAGAGAAGGCGCTCACGTAGTACGGATACGCGCTTGGAATGAAGCGCTCGTACTGTGTGTGTTGAAGTGGGCGTACTGACACCTGGAAAAAGTACCCGTCAATTAATAAACACATACAGTTAAATTGTGAACAAATTTTGTAGTTGGTTAAAAATAAGAGTAGAATATACATTTTTTATAAATAAATTGGATATTTCAAATCTATCTTTTATTTTCCAACTTGTCATACTAACCTGTGTAGAATGATATAGCCTAGTGTACCCAACTCTATCGTAATCGACCTTGAATTGGTACACGCCCCAAACATCAGGGACCTTGAATATAGCCTCATACACTCCATTGGGTTTCTTCTTGAGAGTGGTACGAATGAAGGGGTCAATGCGGACAAACTCCAGCTGAACGTCATTGGCCTCAAAAGGTTGCCATTTGCCATTCTTCAGCTCGTCAATTTCGATTCTGTATACCTGGTGAAAATATAAAGATTCAAAGTAAGCCATTGCTAAGTGTAACTAGCAACATTGTTATCTCAGATGTTCTGCACGCTTCATTATATAGTCGAAATATCAAGTATGATGTTATCTAACTAAAATTAGGCACCAGCATAACTTGGTTTGAGACATTGAGAAATCATTGGAACAATATATGACTATTTTGTATCATTTCATATGGGAAATGGGTGTTTTTGGGGCTGTCTCTTGTAACGATTGAAGATTCAAAAAGTGCTGTTTTTCAGCCTACTTTGAATAAACCATATTTGATATATGTATACTACTACTATACTGTAACTGTATACTTACAACAGTGTCAGTGATGGTGTAAGTGTTGGAGGAGTCCTTCTCCCCCTGGCGGTGGTGGTGCACGTTGCGTACGCGCAGGCGGCCGCGCTCGCCGAACGCCCATTCGCTCAGCCGCACAGCTAGAGCCTTGTTGCCAGACTGAGCTGAGCTTACCTTGTCACCCTGTGATAATTAATAAAAAGATGAAGAAAATGAATATGCTGCAAAAAAACAAATACATCTAGAAAGTAGTGAAGGTGGATATTTTGGAGGCTGCCTATAGTAAGTTTGACTGTTGTTTAAATATGTATCAAATGAAAACAATGTAAGTCACTCATAATTTTCTTGTATGTGAAGAGAAGAGAGAATCTCTGCATGTGAAGAGGCCTGTGTCTGGCAGGAACATAGTAAAGTAAGAAACAAACCTGATTATGATAATGTTAGTTGAAATACACTTACATGAACTTTAGCAATGCCAGAGTTGAAGGCTTCATCAGAGAAGAAGAACAGCGATCCACTGAACACAATGCGGGCATTGTTCCTCGCCTGCAGGGCTGCTATCAGCACAGTCTTGCGGCCAACAGCGTGGGGGTACTCCTTCACCTGTGGCAATTATATATTATAGTAAATAACATATACTATGGTAAATATAAGAGCTCTATAAGATCTTAATAGTGTAGTAGCATAACATATTCATCATACTTTCAAAGTAATAAATAAGTTTATGGGCTGTAACAAATTAAAGCAATGAAATGGCTAAAACTCTATACAGACACTCATACATAGATGATCAATGAATGGTTTCCTGTTTACATACAGTGTACGTGTACCACACCTAAAAATCTTTAAATCAATAAATATCAGTGTCTATACCTGGCTCTTAGGATTATAGCTGTAGGCAGTGGAGTCAGCAGTCAGGATAGGCAACACCAAGCTATTGTCCTTATCCAGGATGAGACCAGTGCCTTCAAACAGCAGCGGCTGGGTGTTCTGGTCTCCAACGATGGTGGGAGAGGAGATCAGGTTCTTGGGAGACACCACAATCCTGGTGTGCTCGCCATCATCAGAAGCATCATAGTTGAAGTGGTCTATCACGGCTGCTGATTCTTCATCCATCTAGAAACAGAACCAGGTTCAAAGTTTTCAAACTAGGAAGACACACTGCATAGCAAGAAGACTTTAGATGGAATATCTCATTACTTCTAAGGAGTTACAAGTTATCATAGTCAGGAAAATTAATGTTAATCTTTATAATTCTATAAACTTCGCCATTTACCTCAAATCCACATTCAGAAGCAATTTCCCTGTACACGTCGCCGGCGGCTGCGTTGCCAGCCATGAGCAGGTTGCCACCATCGTCAATGAACTTCGTGATAGCCTCCGTGTCGATCTGACCGCCGAACTCGAGCACCGAGGGCGCGAACACGATCAAGTTCTTATACAAGTACTCTCCATACTTCGATAACAATAGGTTAGGGTCGTCCGCTAGTTTGTATGTGAGAGTGTAGCCTCGGTCTGAAAAGCAAGCAGTAATATTCGAATGAGTTATTGTATCATAACAGTTGATATTTTATTATGATAATTACTCGCTAATTATATCTGAAAGCTAGAAGCTTCACATTACAGTAAAATACCGGCGTCTGATCAGACACTGATCTGATTCGGTCGGCTTACCTTGCAGAGATTTGAAGAACTGTGAATGAGTTTCTCTAATGTTGAGATTATCGACCAGTACCAATGTTTCTTGTTCAGCTAAAGCTAGTGATAATGTCGCTATCACTCCTAAAATTAGTGGAATCTTCATTTTTCTATCTTAATATTAGCCGCACATAAAATTGATCAATGACGTGTACGTAAACGTAAATACTATAGACTATATAGATGAATATAGGGGAGTGAAAAGGCCCTCAATAAAACCGTAAAAAGAAAATACTGATACTCTCTGTAGTTTACAGAAAAACCATTGACAAATAAGTTTATTTTCGCTGCAGTTGGTAGAACTGGAGATTTTTTCAATCTGTGGCGTCAATTTACTTTGATTGACGTTTCGTAAATGATGATTTATTTTTGTATCGAAAACCTGCTCCTTGAATTAACTGAATAAATAAAATTAGTCGTACGCGGTGTTCATTTCGTCTAGCAGTCTTCCATAAGTGTTTCTAAAATGATCATATCGCGGTCTAAGCACCGCTCCTCGGTGGAAGTGTGCGCGGACTGCGGTGCATCAGGTCAGGGCGATGTTCCAGTTTTAGATTATGTTTTAATTGTTCCGGTACAAGTTTTTATGTGGGTTTAAAATTATTTGCTGGCCGTAGATCCGTCATGGGCATCGATCAACCGTGGACTTCTGCTGTGTGCGGAATGCTGTAGCGTTCATCGTAGCATGGGACGACATATTTCGCACGTAAAATCGCTGCGACAAGGGTCCTGGCCACCATCGCTACTAGCTGTATGTATAAATTACTTTCATAACAGTACCATTAGTACCAATAAGCAAGGCAACATTGCCCTAATTTTCTTAACAAATTGTATTAATAGATGTGGTTTTAATTCAGTGCTTAGTCATCTGGATTACAATGACTTTAATTGAACAATAAATTAAACTACTAGCTTCTGAGTTGGATCTTAATTTAGAAATGTAACTTGTTACCAAAGAAGCTTTTATATATTTTTATCTGAGACCTATTTACTTTTATCACTATTATTAAATTTGAATATCTTTCTGAGTATCCTATTCTATTCAGATGGTGCAGGCATTGACAGCTCAGAATGTAAACAGCATTTGGGAACATTCCTTACTGGACACTTCAGCCCCAAAGCATCTCCGCAAGAAACCACAGCCAAAAGACCCTTTACAGTAAGAACTATTTTATTTCTTCTTTTTTTTATTTGTATTCAGAGTCATGCTTCAACTGGCAACTTTTCTGGCGTATACTCGGTTATTAAGAAAGCGCTGGGCCCTTTACCAAACAAAACAGCTCGCCTAAAGGAGGCTGACGGCTCTTGCATCTTAGATGCGGATCGGCAGCTTCATAGATGGGTAGAACACTACTCAAATCTCTACTCTCAACCCATTGGTGTAGAGCCCGAAGCAGTTCAAATGTTCCCCGAGTTACCTGTTTGCACCGAGCTCGACGCTGTACCTACAGTTGAGCAATTTATTACCGCTATCAACCAGCTAAAGCGTGGTAAAAGTCCGGGAATTGATGGTGTTCTAGCTGAAATTATCAAGGTGCGTTGTGTGGGCCCTATACTCTACAACTTTTTTGTGAAATGCTGGAATGAAGAATACATCCCTCAGGATATGCGCGATGCAAACATCATCACATTGTACAAAGGAAAGGGTGACCGCGGTGACTGCAATTCATACCGTGGAATTTCCTTACTAAGTATAGCTGGCAAACTACTTGGTCGTATGATCCTTTCCAAGTTACAATTGCTAGCTGATCGAGTATATCCTGAATCTCAGTGTGGCTTTCGCGCACAAAGATCTGCCACAGACATGATATTTACATTCCGGCAACTTCAGGAAAAGTGTAGGGAACAAAGAACACCTCTGCTAACGGCCTTTGTTGACCTTAACAAGGCATTTGATACTGTGAGCAGGGAGGGACTATACGCTGTGCTGCAGAGGATTGGCTGTCCACCGAAGCTGTTAAACCTAATAAGGCTTTTCCATGAAGACATGAAAGCCTCTGTTGTTTATAAGGGCAATACATCTGACCCGTTTGACATGAGAAGAGGGGTCCGGCAGGGTTGTGTACTAGCACCAACACTGTTCGGTATATTTTTCTCTGTACTCCTCAAAGTTGCGTTCGGAGATAATCAACAAGGCATACACCTTCACACCAGGGTGGATGGTAAGCTCTTCAATATTTCGCTCCTTAAATCCAAAAAACATCGCCAGGATATTATCGTTGATAGCTTACTGTTTGCGGATGATGCAGCATTTGTTGCTTCAAGCCCATCGCAACTTCAGGAAATGCTGGATAGGTTTAATAAAGCTTGTAAGCAATTCTCTATGTCAATCAACGAAAGGAAGACGGTAATTATGACGCAGGGGATTACTGAGATACCCACAATCTCATTGGATGGTTCACCACTGGAGGTTGTTGAAAACTTCTGCTACCTGGGATCCACAGTCACAAATAACCTTTGCCTGGACGCCGAAATAAACAGCCGCATCGGTAAGGCCTCTACGATGTTCGGGAAGCTGAGCGCAAGAAATTGGCACAACAAATATCTAACAGTTAAGACTAAGATTATTATCTACCAGACATGCATCTTATCCATACTCTTGTATGGCGCGGAGACCTGGACATCGTATGCTAAACAGGAGCGGAGATTAAACAACTTCCATATGCGCTGTCTCCGGCGCATATTGGATATTTCTTGGAAGGATCGAGTAACAAACGAGAAGGTGCTTAGTATGGCGTGCATACCTAGCATAACCGCACTTCTTAAACAAAGAAGATTGCGCTGGCTAGGGCATGTGCAGCGGATGGAACCTTCTCGTTTGCCAAGACAAACTCTCCTCGGCCAAATATCAGATGCCAAGCGACCAGTTGGGCGGCCATTGTTGCGATTTAAAGATAGCGTTAAACGCGACATGGTATCGTTTAAAATCGACCCGAACATCTGGGAAAAACTCTCTGATGACCGTGATAGTTGGAGGAAAAAATTATCCGATGGAGTGGTCGCGCATGACAGTGCCTGGTTCGATCTGCTCTCCAAAAAACGCGATCTACGTCACCAACGAATGGCACAGCCTCCAACACCACCAGGAACTCAATTTGTCTGCGGACGTTGCGACCGGCGATGTCGCTCCCGTATAGGCCTTGTTAGCCATCAGCTCAAGTGCCAAAGCCAAACCACCTGAAACGGATGCAGCTTTAATCATCTTTTATAGATGTTATCAGGCCATAGTATTTTATTTCTTAATTTGTACTCCTTACATCAATCAAGCTTCTAATTATCTGATATGTTATCTTTGATGAGGTAACTGTGTCAACAAACTGTAACAAAGAGCCATCAAATTATCTTATTTGAAAATAGAACAGTAATAAATCAAAATTAATTATGTATTTAATTAAATTAATATTCATATTACATATTCATTTATAAACAGAATGTTTAAGTTCTAATTTCAAAAATCAATTTTAGCCCAGTGAAGTCAGAGTTCATTCTGGCTAAGCACCTGAGGCTAGCTTATGTCCTGAGGGCGAGAAGAGATGAGCCACCCAGTGAGTTGGGGCGTCAGCTACACAGTGCTGTCCGCAGCGCCTCCCTTGACACTGCCATGAGGCTCCTGGCTCAGGGCGCTGATCCCAATTATTATAACCAGGTAAGACATTACTTGAGAAATGGATAATATACTTGTAAATATAGACAGAGGAAGCTAAAACAGGGAAAATTTGTTCTTGGAAGCATTTAATATTGTAGTTATTCATATTTTTTTAGGTAACATTATATTTTCCTTCCTTCTATAATTGATAAATATTTCCTAATTACTAACTCAAAATAACAGGATTTAACAGAATTGAGTGAGTAAACAGGAATCGTCACCATTTTGTTATGAATAACATCCTATTCCTGGGTTATTTATAGTTAATTTAATGCTTATTTTTTTATTTGACTTGGAGAAGAGGTTTATACAATAACCTTGAATAAACAAGTAAATTGAATGGCCCATGATGTCTTATTGTGAAGACTAAGCCTCTTTCAACTTCAAAACTAGGGTTCTAGCTAGGGTATGTTTATTGATAAAGCAGTATAAATAGTCCATTATCTCTTTGACATACTGTAAACTTTTTAAAACTACTGGTTAGTCAAAAGTAAATCAAAATAAAAAATCATTTATTAAAAAAGTATTCTAAAAAACAGCACTGTTCTAACATCAGGATTAAATGAGACAGCCAAAAAAACGCCCACCCTTTACCTCTCACCAGTCTCTCACCCAACAAAGAGTTACAAAACAGCCATATTAATAATTGATGTGGTAAACAGGAGAAGGGGTCGACATGCCTGCACGTGGCGTGCCGCGCGGGACAGCCGGCGCAGGCGGAGCTGCTGGTGGCGTGGGGCGCAGACCCCACCGCGCGGGACTGCTCCGGCGCCACGCCGGCTGAATGCGCCAGGTTAGATACTTTCTGTGTTTATTTATTTATATATTTCAGACATCAAGACCCGTACAAACATATACAATAATACTTTTTATGTAAAGTTACGGCGTGCGGAAGTGCATCCATGGCTAAAGTTTGGCGTGACCTATTTCTCATCGGTTAGAGCTAGGTTTTAGATGCTGTTAAGCATTTTGCTTATGTTTCGAGATTATTTGTCTTTCCGGACTGATTCTTCTGAGCTGTGATTGAAAAATTGAAGAAAAGGATGTTTAAGGGAAACTTCTGAAATGGCTGGATTGATTTTGACGAAAGTTGATAATCTGGATGCAGATGAAATCTCATTCAAAAGCTAGTACTTTATAAAAATATTAAGACACCTGGTTTACATCATTTTCGTAATACATTTATGATCTACCCACGTGCTTACACCATAATAGACGTAACCTTTGGTTTTGTTTATCAATATGGTAGCCACAAGGTCTTTGATGCAGTTTAACACCCACAACACAAACATATGGAATTCAAAAATTTATTTAGAAATATTAATATGATGCATTATGATGAAATATTGGTCTGCTAAACATTTTATTTTCATGTGTCATGACATAAAGTAATTCCAAATATTTTGTTCTCAATAGAAATATTGATTTACCAGCATAGGTACAAGCAGGACAATAGAAAATTAAGTGATAACTATGTATGACAGAGTATATGACTAATGGGTATTGTTGTACCAAAAAAATGGAATGTAAAAAAAATTATAAGGAGCGAACACGCTGATTATTCTCTTTTGTCTTATAACACAAGGGAATCTGCAAACCTTAAAATTACGTGAAGTCACTCATCGAAATATAAAAAGGGCAAAAAATGCAACACATTTAAACGAATATTAAGAGCTTTCTTGCTCATTCTCTTGACCCAGGTCATTACAATTTTGAGGTTTGTCAAGGCACTCCAACTCTTTCATTAGTATGAAAGAGTTCCATTTTAATAGTAAACTCCTGAAATTAAAAATATCGGCCTTTTTATTTTCCCACTGCAGAACCTCTTAAGATTTCTTGTGTCAACAAATCTATCCTTGTTTCCCAGACAAGGAGGTCACACGGAACTCGCGGACCGCCTAACAGAGCTAGTATACGAGGCGACCGACCGCCTCATCTACTTCCTGACGGGCGAGCGTCCCGAGCACGCGGCCGGCCGCCACTACATAGTGCCGCGCGCACATGATACACATGAGATGACCGATGTCGCTAAGGCGGCTAGGGGCAAGCTGCAGCTGGTATGTTTGTCTTGTAAACCATAGGGATAAATTCCGACACAGTAAAGATGCTTTTCTCGCTGTCCGGTCCTTAACGGGCGATTGTTCCGAACATACGGCCGCGTGGCACTAAATAGTGCCTCTCATGCACATTACTTTAATAATTAATTTGATTTGATTCGTACATAATCGGAGTATTTACCGACTTTGCCTATTTATTTCATAATGTTTGTTTATTTTCAGCTTCCAAATCACCTTTTCGAAGAACTTGTAATGGACATATACGACGAAATTGACCGCAGAGAAACAGAAGCCAGTGAGTTGGTTTTCCTCTTTGAAATGTTTTTTAGCCTTATAACTTAACTTTCATGTGCCTCCTAGGTACAAAACTAAGTTCCATATTACTGTTTAAAATGTTTTTAATATTACAAACAGCCCCGGATCTAGGGGGGGGCAAGCCGGGGCCCATGCCCCGGGCGGCAAATTCAGGGGGCGGCAAAATCAGGCGGCTGCCTGATTTAAAATCCTACATCACAGATTACCATAATAGTTACCCACAGGGCCGTCTTAACCTATGGTGTAGGGTGTGCGAATAATCCGGGCGCCTCGGTCTCAGGGGCGCCGCGGGACGCCCCACCACCAGGAAATTTCGATGAAATTACACCCGTTTGATACGGAACTTCCATCATCTTGTCATTATCATGATACCATGATAATGACAAGCAAAGTTTCTAAAAAAGTCGCCTTCGCTTGGTTTAATTGATCATTTTGATTATTTTTCACTTTTAACATCCTCCAAGTAAGTGAAAAAATTCTCGCTCGCTACGCTCGCGGCTAAATGACAAATTATGTACAATTTTTCTGATTGTTTAGTATTTTTATTGACGCACCAAATCAACGAACACAAACGGCACTCGCTCTAATCACGGTTTCTTTTTATTTGTACATACATAATTCCCAGTATAATTTGTGAGTCTTCAAACAAATAACTTAAAAAAGTTCGCGCTCGCTACGCTCGCGTATTCAGAAACTATATTATGTTTGTATTGGTCAGGAAACAAAAAGTTAAGTACGTTTGGGCTAAATTTTACGTAATATTTAGTTTAAGTCCGTTAAAAATTTCACGCTCGCTTCGCTCGCGTATTCAGAAACTATATGCCCTTATTTTTCCATTTGTCAACAAACAAAAAGTTAAGTACGTTTGGGCTAAATTTTACGTAATATTTAGTTTAAGTCCGTTAAAAATTTCACGCTCGCTTCGCTCGCGTATTCAGAAACTATATGCCCTTATTTTTGCATTTGTCAACAAACAAAAAGTTAAGTACGTTTGGGCTAAATTTTACGTAATATTTGATTTGAGTCCGATAAAAATTTCGCGCTCGCTTCGCTCGCGTATTCAGAAACTACATGCCGTTATTTTTGCATTTGTCAACAAACAAAAAGTTAAGTACGTTTGGGCTAAAGGAGAATGCCCGTTTTGTTAGGAGATTTGGGCCCCCAGAAAAAAATTGCGTGCCATGGTGGTTTTAACTTTATTTTGAAGAACGACAATTACCTTTTCAGACCCTGAAAACAATTTATAATTTTTTACCCTAGTTTCCGAGAATTATTGATTTTTTTCTGATGAAGAATTGAGGTTATTAGACAATATTTTTTCAAAAACAATTTGCGTTAAAACAATAAAATATTTTTAGTATTAATATTGATTCCCAAATGAAATAAAAACATCAGATATCATCTTTTCTTGCTAAATAATATGTTAAACTGTTTATCTTGCAGTCAGCGGAAGTAGGTTTTGCTGGCACCAGTAGAAATAAATATACTTAGGGCTAAATTGGTTGGAGGAGCATGTGGCTACGTTACAACAACCACAAGGAGATATCTTAAGTTAAGCTACTTGGTCAGATTGCACTTGGGTGACCATCCATTACAAACTTCAGCTGGGTGGCTGCTAGTACTTACATTTAAACTGCTGATTCTGGGTGCATTATTTATACTTGTTATGAGTAGCTAGAATCCAGCAAGTGTGACAACCACTTACCAGGAGGTAACATGTTATAACCCAGTGTATCGGGTATGGAGGTCAAATGGGCAATCACTCTTTGAGCAATACTGTATTCAGCTGCATCGGTTAGACTAAAAGCCGACCCCAAGATTGTTGGCAAACTGGTAGGTACCTAGTATATACGAGTATGTATGACATATATGACAGCATCTCCTGCAAGCGACATAGTAAAATCACTGCCCTGCTACTTAGTAAGATCGCTGTGCCATCTATGATTAGTTGTAGTTTATTTTAGAAAGGGCTTAATTATAAAGGAGTTTAAAATATAGTAAATGCTATACAGATGTTTAATAAGAAAAAACACAACCAATTAAAATAATAGACATTTATTCTTCAAGGAATATGTTGTCTAGAAATTGTGCTGGAGCGCTTATATCATTAAAGCGGTGGCAGTGGTGGTGGTACAGGAATCATCATATCTGTAATTATGTTTCCATCCATGATACCAGTCTCCGGTGCAGACTCCACAGTGTGTTGGCTACTGCCAGCAACGGGTTGCCTCCGGACTTGTCTTGATGCAGCCGCCCAACAAGGAACACAAACTCGTTCCAAATGCAACACCTAATAACAAAAATATTATATTTAGATACTTGATATTCATTAATATTTAATTAGTTCAACACACACATACATATGCATTCATACATTAAGTTTAAATAAATAAGAATAAACACTTACGTGATGTACTGGTGTCCATCTTAGTATAACATTCCTTTGAGGAACTATCTTGACTGACTCTATGAGTTCTGCGACTTGCTGTTGACAAGCCACATGCGTAGCATATGTTTAGGTGTCCACGAGCAGGGGATACAAGTGACAGATTTGAGTTAGATGCTGTCTGGTTTTGTAATAATACAAAACATTTCACACACAGGATATCATCAGAAGATATCTGGAAAAAATGACAAAATAAAATGTAAGGTAGTTTAGAGACGTGTGAAATCCACAAACATAATAAAACAAACTTACCAATGTAGGTGTTTAGAAGGATAAGCATTGGTTCATCTATTTCTTCAATTTAACGTCTACGAAGATTAGGCCCTATACGTAAAGAGAAATTAACACACTGGCGAGACAAAGAGTAGTTTACTCGACTTCTACCAGGTGCAGACATTTTTCCGGAGTAAAACAACAATATCACTAAAAACAAGAGTCCAATGCTCACGAGTCAATGTGCTCACTTATCATTAAGAAAAGAGTCCAATATCTAAAAAAAAACCACTGGAGGCACGAAAACGATTAGCTCGACAGTTTTTACGCAAATTGTAACTATCAGAAGCAAATACGGAGGAATAAATTCAACTCTACGCATAACAACCGGCACGAAAACAATTTGAATGACGTATTGATTTGACAGATAGACTCGCGTTCCGAGTAGATGTTACCATGTTAAATATTTTGTTAATCGATTTTCTAAATCGATTTGTTATAAATAATATCATTTACTAATTATTGTGTTATTGTTGTATTCCATGTATGGTGTTAGGTGTAACCGTTTTATAGATATAGTTCAGTGGTGACTTTTGTTAGTGTTGATATTTTATTGTTTGTGCAACAGTTATAAACAGTTTTTCTTTCTTCTTTTCTTGTTTACTATTTACGAGTGCATACTTAATATATATACTTGTACATTTTGATATAAGAGAAAAATGCTATATATTATATCGATATTTTCAATCGATCACCTCGTTCATTTAAATGAGATAGTCTGTCGTCTACCTGGCAACATTCACGTTAAGTTTTAATGGCGGAACTAGCTTAGATTCAATAAAATAAATATTAATTATGTTTTTCAATGCTAGGGTACAAGAAATTCTGAAAAAAATAGTTAGTTTTATAAAATTAGGACTTGATTTTTAATAATAAAATATTCTTGACACTCTATCACAAATAAGGGGCCCAACGGGTGGCAATGTCCTTTTACGTAATATTTGGTGTAAGTCCGATAAAAATTTGAAACTGTATCATGTTCAGAAACTGTATACCCTTACTTTTGGCTTTTGTCCTGTGTGTGATTGTTTATTTTCTGTACCTGAAAATATAAACCTCTCAAATTAAGAGATTAACAAGTTTGAGATTAACGGCTCAAGATACAAAAATGGGAGGGTCCCCGCCCTCAAATCCACGCTGTCTTACCTTTTATAAATCAAATGTAGCAAAACAAAATATTTATGGAGTCCTCAAAAACAAAAAAGTTTGCGCTTCCGACTGCTTACCTATTACTTCACAACGCTTTTTAAAACTTATTAACTTTTTGTGTTCATTAATCTGTTTCGACTTTCATAACTTAAACCTGGCCAACAGGCTCACTACAATGATTTCGACACATTTTTTTTAAGTCCTTTACCTACCAAAAAAGTGACTTTCGTTGGTGAAAATAAACATAAGTAGGTAGGCGGGGCGGCATTTTTCAGTTCTTGCCCCGCCTGAAAAAAATTGAAGATCCGGGGCTGATTACAAAACACAAAAAAAAAAATCTTTATTCTATTCTTTCACAGTATGGCAAACAAGTGCGACGGGTCTCGAGCGCTCGGGCGTAGTATTCCTCCCGGTGAATCCCGCGCTGTCGGCTCCGCGTAACCAAGGCCGACAGAAGCTCGCCCGACTGTCTACGGCGGAGATGGCTACGCTGCTACGAGACGTCCTCGTAGATGCTACGAGACGGCAACACATTGCTACGTTACAGCCGAGAGGTAGGGAATAATAGACCTTATGTTGGGTGCATACGGTTTATAATAGTGTGAACAAGGGCTGTGGGTGTTCCGTCGTTGAACGCTGCTACGAGGCGAGAGAGATAAGGAGTAAACAACCTTATGCTCACTACATAAGGATGTAATGTAATACTACACACAAGCACAACAGGTCTCAGCATAGTATTGTCAGTAAACCAAATGCTAGGGAATAACCAACCTGCTTTGTGTATTCTTTTTCAACTGTGTTCTTCTATTTGGTGTAGCAGGGTTGCTAAATCCAATCGACTGCTGATGTCAGTTTTCATTATATACCAAAAAAAAATACATGTTAGTTTTTGAATCATCAACTATAGGTAATTTAATGTCGTAAATAATTACTAGCAACACCCTAACTCAGTTGTAACATTTCAGCGCCCGCTCTAATGAACCCGCTACTGTCAGCGAGCCACTTGAAGCACTTGTCGCAGATGTCGGACGACGAGCCGCTGTACGACTCCGTGGCGTCCGACGAGGACTACGCCGCATTAGCTCCTATCAACTTGGACGTCACTGAGGATTCTTTTAGAGTGAGTCTATATTGTAAAGTATCTTGAAAACCTCTCATGAAAGGACAATGCTAAAAAAAACCCAAGCCCGGCGTTAAAGAAAAGTAACTCAAATTATAGGTAATAATAAGTAATGAAATACTGCATAGGAGGCATCATCGAAATCAATGGCTATATGTGTAAAATTGCTATTAGTTCATAAGTAAAAAAATAGCATAGGCCACAAAGATGTACAAATAAATGACTTTGTCAAATGTACATGAATAATTCTGTATGGTCTGACCGTCTTTTGCTGCAGTTGACAGTCGGGCATTTTTTTTTTTTTTTCCGACGTCAAAAATCATCAAATGACCCCTCCCGCTGTGGGTTAGCAGCGGTGAGGGAGTGTCAGACTCTTACTGACTAAAAACCGTCGTGTTCCGTCATAGGCCTTTTATGTACCAGGGCCGCGGTATCTCTTTCGAACAACCCGCAGCCCCGGCAGGCCTTGGCCCTGCTGGGCCCCGCTGGGGTTGCTGACATCTCTTTGAGGAGCGCGTGGAACAACGCGCGCCGTCGACACGGGTCTGTCGTCTAGAAAGACAGAGGGACGATGAGCCACCCGAACTCACCGCCCACAGACCCACGCCTACGGTGGCCGGGAGTCATCTCGCGACACCCGGCGCCCATGGTGTCTACCTGGTCCAGCGCGGCGGCCGGGATGAGAGGTGCGAACTCTCTGGCGTTCCGCCTCCTCCTTCTCGAGCATGACCGCTTCGCAGAAGGAGGCGACGGCATCCCATTCCCTCTCGCCCCGGACCATGGCCTGAACCAGGGCCGGACGCGAGAGGTCGCCGCCGCCCAAAGCCTCGACGAGGACCCGGCGGTGCCCTTCCCATGCGGGGCACACCTGGACTGTGTGGTCCACCGTGTCCTCGGGGCTGTCCGCACAATGGTGACACCCGGGCGACTTACCGCCACGATGGTGGCGTGCCCTTTGACAGTCGGGCTGCCAGTCAGTATAAAGAACGATATTTTCCCTTGGAAACTAACAGTAAATGCTGGGGCCCGATTCTCCTAATTTTACTCAAGCGACATACGATTCACATTCGACTGAGATCCAATCGACTCGATTACGATTGAAGCGTATGTGGCATTCCGCTATTTTTTCTTTGAAATAAACGTTCTTATCCTTTTCTGTCATTCAATAATGAATCATTTTGTCTGCAAATGATTTACGATTGCAATATTTGATTGTAGAGCAAACTACCGTTTAGACCAAAATCACCAAAATGGCAGACCAATCGCAAACCAACAGAATGTCGTTGAAATACAAATGGTCTTATATTAGTAGCAGAATGCCCGATATGGTTAAAACTGCTATTGCTATTCAATTTCTATTCAATTTTGACATTATTAACTTGGGAGAATCGGGCCCCTATAGTTTCCTGTAATTGGGGAAGACAGCAATCAGTTCCTATGTATATGTGTTTAATGTAAGTGATTTGTGTATCCTCTGTTAGAAATCCAAATCAATAAATAAACAGCCCTTTCAAAACTGTCAACTGCAAAAACAATCGATGTACCCCTATAGTTATTGCTTCTTTACAAATGAAAATATTTCCTAAACAGCTATCAAGCGTGGTGCCCCGCGCCGGCGAGACGGTATCCTCCACCTACAACCCCTCGCTGCCCATAGACATCTCCGCCATAGACACGCGCCGCACGCACTCGCCCAGCACTCTCGCGCATAGTGCCATACCGGAGACCAACGAAATCGAAACGCTCAAGAAAGAAATACACACTAAAGACTCCACCATTACAGAGTTAAAGAACCAACTCAAAAATCTACAAACAATTGTTGAGCAATTGACTAAAGAAAATAGTGTATTAAAAACTACAAGCAGTGTGGATGATGATCAGAGTATGACGTCACAAATGTCAATCAATGACAGTTCTTGTAACGTTCTAGAAAGTTCCAAAGCTCAGGAGAGAGGGAAGAGCCTCGAGACGGAACACTTGAGTCGGTCGGAGGAGGTCGATGGCAAGTTGTCTATGAAATCCGCGCAGCGACCGGTCAGTATGTATGAGACTAGGGAAGGACCAAAGAATAACTGGCAGGTTACTAAACATCAGGTACTAATCGTTATTAATTACTAATTGTTATTAATTTGTATTCTTAGAGAGTACTAACTCGGTAGTAGGTGATAGTAGTCTAGTTCAATTATTTTAACTATTAGTTTAACTTTGTTAACTTATGTAGATTGTAATGAGGGTTTTCTAAAATGGCGTCCACCAGGTGGCAGCACCGAGTCGTCAGGTCCAGGTAACTGTCAAAGTGCTTATCTTTACTATGAATAGTGAACGATTTTAGTGTTTTTTTTTATTTTATAATTAAAGCACTGCATTATCGTTTTACTATTGAGGTTGAGTAAATAAAAAAAAACTAAATCATATTGTGTTAACAAATTTTTCAACAAGCTTTTCCTTAGTACCAGTGACTTTTGCACCCTCTCTCTTAGCTCAATTTTTAGTTCGGAAACCTTATTCTGACCGTAGTCCATAATAAAATCAATAACACTTCCAATATAACAGAATTTCAATAAACAATAAGTTCGGACCCTACAATTCCATACTATTTGACAGCTGTTTGGACCTGACGCATACGAAGCGCCGCCTGGCGGCAGAAAAAGTATCGAAAACCCTCATTGATTAATATAGGATTTTATATTAAGAATTAGTAGCAGCTTTTTGGGTTTTAGTAACATAACTCCTAAAACGATAAGATGTCGAATCGATAATATGTAGTTTACCTCACAAATAATAATATTCACGTGCTGAATTTGACAATTTGACATGGGTACAACTTGCATGTATACACTAAGTGGTAGGTAAATTGTATGAATGTCTCATCAGTTCAGATCATCCTTGGAATATTATTATTAACGACTTAACAATTAGACCTAAAAGCAGTTTCAAACTAGTTTGTTTACCACTTATGGCGTCGATTGGCACTTAATGTCTTCCTGTTTATATGATATTAACAAAATTGTTGACGTAATCAAGTTATTGTCATCACCCAGCTAACAACACTAGGCAGCGTGGAGCGGTCACTGCCGTCAGCAGGTGAGGGCGAAGCCCTACCGAGCGGCGAGCTAGTACAGCGCCGCGCTGAAGCCGTGACCCGCGCCATCTCCGAGCTGTGGGCGGCGGCGCGCGAGCAGCACCCGCGCCTGCAGCAGCGCGGCGACACCATCCGACACGCCGTGCGGGCCCTGCTCGCGCTGTTCCCACAGGTATACTTCACGTCGAACTTAATTAGTGGCGGCTTGTGACTAATTTCTGAGCACAGATAATTCGCGCGCTGTCAGCGGCTGATCTCTAAAAATGGTTCCTGCACAGTGACTAACCGCGGATTGCTATTCCCTATTGCGTTGTTATGCGGTTAGAGATAGTTGACGTAATTTATAGGGAGTAAAATGAAGAGCTAATGTTAAAATTCAATCTCAATCAGTGGGTTGGTTATGGAAATCAACCGTAAAGCGATGTTCGGGGCCACGATTTAAGAACGACATCAGTAAGTATTACTCCTATCTCTCTTATTATTTACCAGACAACCTCAGACCGCGAGCTGAACCTCGTACTGGGCGAGCTGCGGGCCGCCTGCTCAGAAGTCTCGCTAGCATGTTCAGCGCCTTCGCCCCTCAACGACGTCCGCGCGGCCGCGTACGACCTGGCGAAGGCCACCAAGCTGCTGGTGACGCACTTCCAGCCCGACTCATAGCGATCGCCTGGCTGCTACTACACCACGGTGTAGGGCAACGTACGGACGTGCGTTACTGACACTTATGTCAGTGTCAGTCTGTGACTATGTGAAAAAAAACAAGTCAAGTGTTCAATAGTGGTTATGCTTAATATGTGTTGTTGGATTTGAGAAAACTTTGACCATAGAGTTGGTTTGGTTAGCAAAGCTGAAACTATTTTGCACGATAAAAAAAGAAGAATGAGTGATTCATGAATAACGATAGTGTATGTCACACATTTACACACTTACACACTTGCGCATACGCAATTTAAGGCTTAGTTTTAAGCTATGTGAATTGTTCAGAAATAACCAAGCATTTGAATATGCGTTTTTGATTGATTGTGTGTATCAAGCAAGTCAACGTATTGAATTAAAAACAAAGGAATTGAGACAGATGACAAGGGAAAAGTAATTCATGTTTGACATTTGACTAACTGAAGTATACAAATTAAATTAAATAATCAAAATACTGTTAATGTAATTTTCGTTATTTGGTCAGTTGTCTTCCTTTTAGTCGATTATATAATGCAGCTCATCACTGCAGCTAATACATAACTCTCAAACTAATTATAATTGTAAAAAGGTGTGTGTTATTAAAGTAATATTAAATTCTAAAAAGTATTATGAAAAAGACTAACTTATGAGGTTGTTTTGAGATTGTCGAAGTATGTATTAAAACGGGGAATTCAAATAACAGGCAAAATAAATCTATTTGCGAAATAATTAATGAGACGCCGAGAACGAAAGGCTTTTTATAGCTGTGAAGATTCGATATCGATAGTTTTCGAAATAAACAAGTTTAGTGTAATAGATACTTCTGTATTGCACAATTGCACATGTCGAAATACAAATCAGTATATTACTGAAGAAGTGGTCAGTAAAAGAATAAGTTCAAAATCAGAATATTTACTTTCATGAATAATTTTAATTATCTTGTCAAACATTATTCTAAGAGCCGACGAAGCTCGCGATTGTTCTAGACGGACGACGTCATCGCGAGGTCGTTAAACAAATTCGTACATTGAGGCTACATCGTGTCTTAGCATAATAGCTCATTATTATCAGACAAAAGTGTTCTAAAAATACCAATGAGATTCTACACTCTGTAAGAGAAAAGAGGTTCAACACAACATAATAATATAAATATGAGTGTTGAATGTGTGATGTTGTTAGTATAGATTCTATATCTTACTATTAATTGAATTGAAGTCTATGTTTCTATGTTTAGAACTTTACCACCCAGAAAATCCTGAAGGATTTGTATCATAGGATTTCGAATCATACAAATACTTAATTTGTATTTCACACACATAAATATCACATTTGGAGTTTAGCTAGTAATTTCATAATGTCATAAAATAAATGGGACAGTATATTATGAAATAAGTAATTATAATGATCTCTAGAACTGACAAAATGTTATAATAAATATGAATATTAGAGTCTCTAGTGCATAGATTATACGTGTCAGCCATAATCAAGTTATTTTATTCAACATTTTAATGGCTTAGAATTCATTGTATGCAGGCGTTTTATTTTCGTCAAAAGTATACCTATGTAAATTATTAATAACTGAATTGTTGGTCATTTAAACAATTTACAAAAATTACAGAATATAACAAAATGCTTGAAGCTTTCGATGTACCTAATAATGTATAATGCGGCGCTTAATAGCTAGACAAATGTAACAAAATATTATGTTCAAATATGTACAATCTCGTTATAACTTACTAATGTGATTGTGAACCTTAGCACATATTGTTTAAGGTCGAAAATTATATAAAGGAGCTAGTTATGTAAGGCTAGGTAGCAAATGAATGGTGTTAGTGATGTATTTAATTCATAAGGATCGCATTACATCACAGGATTTGAAAGTGAATCAGTATACAGCATAGAATTTGTTTTTAGTTGTAAACTTTACTAGTATACTGAGCATACTAGACAGCGCACGGTTCCAAAAAAAAAAAGTTTATAAACTATCGTTGACGCCAGAATTGGATATGGTAACATCTTGGACTACAAATATTTCTTTGTACTTCACATAATTCTGATGTTAACAAAATACGGTTGTCGCGATTACTAAAGTAATTTTTGTGATTTGCATAATTTTTCAATTGGCTAAACAGAATTCTTTTGTTTTTAAGTAGCGTGTTCACACGCGCAGTCTAAATTTGTGTTGTAGAATGTACCGCGTTATAATGTATGCGGTGAACCCAAGTGCCATGCCCATATGGGTGTTAAACATTTTCACTTGTTTCAAACTTGACCAAAGCTTACTCTAACTTCGTTACTCTGTCACAAATCTGCATTTCTATACTTACACTGTGTCATTCCATTCGATGTGTTCTCTATCTTATAAATGTAATGTTTCTAGTTTATATTCGTAATATTTTCACTTCTTTTTAATAGTCTTGTCTTATTACTACAGTATTTTTTGTCTTAAATAGTGTTGTGCTATGGGATGACATGTATATCGATGTGAAACAAAGGAACAATTTTTTAGATTGTCTACTGATTTATACTGCATCTTCAATCCTCTCAATCCCTTCTGAAAAAGAAGAGTGATTCTTTTGTAAATGTATGTATGTATGTAAATCAGTAGACTATGAAGATTTAATATCATATCATCTTACTATAACAGGGTTTCCTTTAACACAATTCGCAATGTAACAGACAATTTCGTCGACATACGTGTCAGCCCTAGCGTCCCGACGTGTTCCTACACTACAGACCTACGGAGGTGCTCGATACGTAATAGTCTCTCCATCCCAGTGCTCCTTGGTACCCAGTACACACTGAACTTGATAACTAATTGTGCCTAAAAATTTTATATTCATACATTTGTTAGAAGTACCTAGATAAGTTTATCGGTTCGTAGATTTTATATGAGCGTTTCATAATAATATTACGTTGTTAGATAGGTATTTGTATAGTTAACAAGATGGATTTACTATTGTGGTTATATTATGTATAACAACTAGCTTTCGTACTATGTATAAGTATGTTTAATATACGTATGAGTATTATGTGATCACTTTATGTGCCAATGTTTATGTAAAAGACGTAGAATAGTAAGTGGTATAGCACACGATGGGATCCTGTTTCTGTATTTTTGTACATATTTACAATATCCCACCAACACTACATAGCTTTACATAATTAATACCGCGGCGGTGCTTGAGTGCGTACACCATGCGTTACCGTGACGAGGGCCGTGGCTTTAGGCTGTCTCGTTATGGCTTTGGCTTAAGAGCCGTGACGAAATCTCTAATCAACTAATTAAGGCGTGAAGTAGCGTACCTACTCACTTTTTTGTAGTACCTGGTTGTAGGCACTCAAGCACCTCCCGAGCAGCACGCTAGATCACAACAAACACAACAAAATATAAGAATACAAATAATTATTTTCTATAGCTTGTATTACTATAATCAAACTAGCTACGGAAACATGATCTCAAGCCGATTCGTATGAAATTTATTGAAATTTTTAACGTTTAAAAATTTATTATATTATTAATTTTGAAATCAGTTATTTGTTTCATTTCACTCTACCTCAACCTAAGACGTGCTCGTCCTATAACAATAATTTAATTTATACAGTTGTAGTTGCGAACTACGGCTGCTACCGATGTCGATCTTATAGGTAAAGCGTGAAATAGATCACTTATTGAAATATATTATAGAAACCTTCCAGTTAAGTACAAATTTTAACGACCACAGTAATGCAATCAATCGATTCTATCACATAGAGCCCAAAAACCCATATGATTATCGGTTTTCAAGCTAGAGCCATATCTGTAAGTTAGGTAGTAGGTATATGAACCGAGGTAACAGTATGAAGTATAAAACCCCTCAATCCTGCGCAGTCATCGAGCATCGTATTCGCGGGCCCGGTGGGCGTGAGCGCCCGCGACCTCTGCCCGCACTTCCGATGACGTAGCCGGACTAGTGTAACTGCGTACCAGCTGATCTCACCTTAACCCTGCATAAACTTGCAACAACGCATTGTACTGTTAATCGATAGTCAGGCCCGCCGCTGGCTGTTTGTTCGCCCGCGTGCAAAACTGATTATGCCGCCCTACGACTACATTTATATTGGGTTTTGTAAAAAAATATATAAGGGGGGGGGGTCCAGGGGGTCCGGATTATGGGTATCTTAAACTAACGAACTTGAATATCTATAACAATGTTGAAATTCAGTAAAATATGTTATTTATGGTTTTTGGTGGGTTTCTCGTTGAAAAAGTCAACGCATAAGATACCCACGTGTCATTTCTAAGGAAGCGCGAGCGAAGCGAGCGCGAAAATTTTTTAGTCTAAAGCGAAGCAAAGTCAAAAAGTAAGATATGCACAGAAATGAAGGCAAATGTATATAAAGCCGCGAGCGAAGCGAGCGCGATTTTTTCCATAGAGTTTTCATGAAGTAAACATATCATAAAAAGCCAAAGTGAACAAAAAGCTATAACGGACGTGCGCGAAAGATGATTATTCGGAGTTGAATACCTCAATAATAATTGTGACGTCTGACATGGAGCCGCGAGCGCAGTTTTTTTAGGGATGCAAAGGGTGAACCAGTCAAAATTGATAGGAGACGACCAAAGCGAGGGCGGATTTTTCTGAAATTTTATTACTCATCTATTTTTAGTAAAAATATTTTTATTACGTTATTATGGTTTAATTTTGCCGCCCCCTAAATAGTGCCGCCCGGGGCATTTGCCCCCCTCCCCTGCCCTCCCCCCCATGCCACGCTAATGGTTGATCTTAAATCGTTTTTAATAAATTTGGAAAACGATCAACAGATGTAACTGAAACCGGCAGTGTAAGTAATATTCTTAGCGCTATTGCTGTGATCGGAAATATTGAAATGAAATAATTGGTAAAAAGATATAGTATTTTTTAAATACTACGTGATAAGTCGCTCGATTTGCCGCCCCCTAGGACGTGCCGCCCGCGTGCGGTGCACGCCTTGCACGCCCGCTTACGGCGGGTCTGTCGATAGTGTAGGAAGTCAGGATAAGATTCCTAGCAACACAGTAACAAGTGAAAGCATTCGTTGTAGAACGAACGATTAAAATTACTCAATATGTAGGTACCTCGATAGAAGATACGGCTTGCCTACGGGACGGGGAGTGATGCTGCTATGTCTCGCGAGTTTTATGAATTAGCTAGAGACCTTTAAACAAGTTCTTTCCCGTAATTTCATCTGCAACTTTATTCGTGGAACTATTACTAGTTTCCGCTCCGGGATAAAAAAAATAATAAAAGCCCTGTCACACAGGGCCATTTCGCGTAAGTTCCATTTTGGAGGAATGTGAACACGAAATAAGTACAGAAATAACCGAGTTCACATTTCATCAGAATGATTACGACGTCAACGACGTGATGACAAAAGGACTTTAAAAATGAAACAGCAGAAATATTTTAAAAATATACTTTATTCCATTATAAAATTTTCTCACGCTCGTAATAATGTTTTTTATGCAATTATTACCTACCACACATAATTACGTTGTACCGAGGTAGCTAACATGGCCTCGATTTATTTTGTACGTTACATTTCAAATGGCGTGTCTTAAACAGTAATTACAGCAAAAAATATGTGTAATTGACAAAAATATGGTCTATTCTCATTAACCGGTGTTCAGTGAACAATGGGATTGTTGGTGTTTACAAATACACGTTCAAGGCGTTATTTATGTAGCTAAGATAATTAACAAAAAAGTTTTGGAACCAATTGGACACGTTTTATTGTATGTCGATTTTATTACAAGCACAATGTCTCGACACGATTCAATTAAATGTTATTAGATAAGGTGGGTGCCTATAGTAGGTACCTTTTGAGCCCTTGACTTATTAGAGGTAATTAAAATTGACGTTTTATAATTGTATCGCGACGGTCGATGGTTCATTCGAAATTGTTAACAATACATAACCAAATAAATACCTTTCTGAAACATTCACATATACAATATGTGGTCGGAATAGTTACGGAATCCAGGGGCCCGATTGTTCTAAGTTAATAATGTCAAAATCGAATAGAAATCGAACCGCAATATGATCGCAATAGCAGTTTTAACCATATCGGGCATTCTGCTACTAATATAAGACCAATCGTATTCCAACGACATTCGATTGGTTTGCGATTGGTCTGCTATTTTGGTGATTTTTGTCTATACGGTATAGTTTGCTGTACAATCATTTTGCATTCGTAAATCATTTGCAGACAAAATGATTCATTATTGAATGACAGAAAAGGATAAAAAAATAGCGGAATGCCACGTACGCTTCAATCGTAATCGAGTCGGGATTGGATCTCAGTCGAACGTTAATCGTATGTCGCTTAAGTAAAATTAGGAGAATCAGGGGCCCGATTCTCCTAAGTTAATAATGTCAAAATCGAGTAGAAATCGAATCGCAATAGCAGTTTTAACCATATCGGGCATTCTGCTACTAATAAAAGACCAATCGCATTCGATTGACATTTGATTGGTGTGCGATTGGTCTGCTATTTTGGTGATTTTGGTCCATACGGTAGTTTGCTGTGCAATCATTTTGCAATCGTAAATCATTTGCAGACAAAATGATTCATTATTGAATGACAGAAAAGGATAAAAACATTTATTTCAAAGAAAAAATAGCGGAATGCCACATACACTTCAATCGTAATCGAGTCGGGATCGGATCTCAGTCGAATCGAGTCGAACGTGAATCGTATGACGCTTAAGTAAAATTAGGAGAATCGCGGCCCAGGCCCCTGAAGTTACCTCAACTTACCCATGTTGATAGGACAAGAATGATGAAAAAGGTGATTACAAAAATCATTAAAACATGCCTATATGTAGGGCTGCCATCTCGAATTTCGCCAAACCCGGACAAACATTAAAAAAAACCCGGACATTTGGCGTAAATCGCATTTTTTCTCCGAACGAGTACGATTTCTTTTTAAACAAAATAATACCTAATTTGTAATCCATTTACTATTAGGGTCAATTCCCACTGAAAGAGCAGCGGCCGGCAGCGGCCGTAAGGGCCAGGCCACAACAGTGCGTTGCGGCGTCGCATCGCAAAAATCAACGACGCATATCATATTAATCGCATAGCTGTGCAATGTTGTTTTTGCGATGCGACGCCGCAACGCACTGTTGTGGCCTGGCCCTAAGAGCACGGAAAATGTAAGAGCGCGGCGCGGTGCGGCGCCGCGCGGCCCGCCGCGCTCGCGCTCAATCCCTTGCAATTACGGCCGCTGCCGGCCGCTGCTCTTTCAGTGGGAATTGACCCTTAACATATACTTAAATTCAATGTGGTGCTTCCTTACATGAAAAGTGTCCGGGTTTTCCCCGGACACTTCTTGAAACCCCGCCCGGACGGCCTCCAAACGAGGACAAATCCGGGGAGACCCGGACGGATGGCAGCCCTACCTATATGACATAAGTCTGTAGATGACCTGCGATGCGACTTAAAGCTAGCGTTATTTTAGTAATTTTGGCTCTCGCTGCAAGTCGCATTGACCCCGTTTGTTCAACAAATACCACCTAACGTTAGAACTATGCGTGGCCAACAGCCGAGAATATTTCATTATGTTGTCTGCACAAACACTTAAGCCGTTGAATGCATGCAGATTTATTGATCGTTGAACTAAAATTACCATCAAATCATGTGGGTGGTAGAAGGGAGCTTGTAAAACTTCGAAATTAATAACAAGTTAATTAGGTACCTACCTAATACTTTTTTCTAGACCAATAAGAAATCTGAACTGTCTTTAAAATATTAACGAGACATATTTGAATGGCAGTATTCATAGGCTCCTCTCGATTCTGAAAGGGTTTCTCAGTGACAGAAAACTCGTTATAATTTAGTTATGTACCCACTTTGAAACGTAGATATATGTATATAGGTAGGTGCGTCCGTCTGGTTTTAAAGACCCTCGCCCTCTACCACGTCTGTGCCCTGGGGTGGCATAGGGTGCATAGGGGTACGCATGCCTCCAATTTATTGAACCTATGTCACTTTATGCCGTACTTTAATTTACGGCACGTCACGCATTCACGTTGGACTCGATTCGACTGAGATCCAATCCCGACTCGATTACGATTGAAGCGTATGTGGCATTCCGCTATTTTTTCTTTGAAATAAACGTTTTTATCCTTTTCTGTCATTCAATAATGAATAATTTTGTCTGCAAATGATTTACGATTGCAAAATGATTGTACAGCAAACTATCGTATAGACCAAAATCACCAAAATAGCAGACCAATCGCACACCAATCAAATGTCAATCGAATACGATTGGTCTTTTATTAGTAGCAGAATGCCCGATATGGTTAAAACTGCTATTGCGATCATATTGCGATTCGATTTCTATTCGATTTTGACATTATTAACTTCTCCTAAGTATCGGGCCCCTGGTAAGAGATCTAACTTTATCTATAGTGAATTTATTTTGCATAACAGCAATGAAACGTAAAAAGGCCCTATAACCCGGCTACTAAACGATTTCCACGTTTATGTAAATTATTTCTTGGAAATGTTTATAAAATAAAAACTTCGCTCGCGTGCGAACTGTTTTACATATGAAACGCGACATAGCGACGTCAGCGCCTTTGTTTTATTTTAAAGTGTTTTCAATTTCTGAACATTTTGAACATGGAAAGAAATGTTATGTATAAGTACTTGCCTAGCGTAAACCGATTTTACGTGCTCGTTAGTTTCTAAGACAAGACGTTTTCTATGCACCAACAGGATGCAGACTTTTAAGTTAAAGACACATAATGGCATTAGATACATACATTTTTTACAATACATAGGTAAATGTAAATTGGAACCGTTTCCGTAATCCTATTAATAAGTAATTGCTATTCAATAATTGATTGTTTTATTAAATAACATAAACTATTTCACATCCATAAAGTAATTAAAATTAGATAAGATCTCTTCGGTATATTATTTGGTAGAGCTAACTAAAATAAATGCGTTTCAAGAGCACTTCCATATGCAGATAGCCTGGTTTCCTCCAAAGTACATGTAGCACATATTGGTGCACTCATAGGTGACTTCGAAGCCATAGCTTTCTCCTACGACCACGTGGAAGGAGGGTCCAAACTTCTTGTCCATAGACTCCTTGACCATACGGGCGGCCAACTCGTTGTTGTGTGAGAACTTCTCGCACGCGGTGACGGATAACTCCATAGCTTCCACTCGCATCTCCTCTGACATATCCGAGTGCTGTGGACAAATTGGGTAGCTGTAATGTGAAGTGTTACGATCTCCGTTGTGACATTTTCCATCAAGACTTTGTACTTTCACTCTCGAGTTGCCTAGAAGAATAGAAACCTTACGATTTCCAAAAAGTATTCTTATTTATTACGAAAAGTGCCTCATGTAGGTAGGTAATTGTTTGACTTGACCATAACCGATTATCCAAACACACGTATTGAGAATAGAGATGGGTCCACCTGCCAAAACAAACAGATGAAACATCGCGATCCGATCCGCTCTCGGGAGCTGTCGGCGGCCAAACAAATGTGTTTACTTACCGCCACCCGGTAAATTACGACGATATTTGGACGAGAGAAATTTAACCAATGATGCTTTGCAAAACAAAGTTCGTGGAGATGAAAGTAGACGATTACGGCAAAGTTATAGAATTAGTTCTACAAATAGATTTTGGGGAAACTTTAACAAAAGTAGATGGATCTTTCCTTTATGTCAAAACTCAGTGACTCAGCTTTTAGTGTCTGCTTAGCATTAGATTACCTATACATATGATCAGAGATAAAGAGCGAGCTACAGCAAAGTCTCATTTGGCACACTGGATTCTGATAATCTTATAGATTCAAAAGAGTAGGGCAAGATAAGGCTGCTAATGGAATTAGTTAGCAATCTATGCCAGTAGTGAAAACTGGGTTTTTTGTTCTTCGTTTTGAGAGATCATTGGACGTGTATGTAACTCTATCGCAAGTGTTCCGGTCGAGTGATGCGTTGCAGCGAGCCAAGTCGTGCCACTCTCAGGCCTCGAAGCCGCCGAAATTTAATATCAACGCCTGTTTTATCAATAGGCAGAATACAAAATATGTATTATGTGTCTCAAAGCCAAACAAATAATATTTTGTTAAGGTCATTTGCGTATTTTTAATGGCCGTAGAACCCCTAAGTACACGGACCTAAATTATTATAACACCAAACCCTTATTAATTGCGTCAGATAGGTACTGGTAGCAAAAGCGTCGCCCCCATTATTTGATCGTAGGTAGTTATGAATACGTTTTGTTAAGAATTAAATAGGTATTCGTTTAATATACCGTAGGTATGCTGCTAGGCGTTTTCGCATCGCCAGCAAATTGCAGAAAGGTAGATGTTCCAATTTTTAGTACCCAAGACGATATCGTGAGCCGGTGAGCTCCTAAGAGATAGATTACATCCAGTTTATCATTACGAGGCAGAAAATGCTTTTCACAGACATAGGTGTCTACTAGAATTTGCGGGTCATAACAAAGCGTAAATAAACAATATAGGTACATACTTAACTATAAGATCTGCCTGCTTCATCCCAGTTTATCCCCGTTTCTAAAATGTGTCGCCGCGTAAAACTGCATATTTAGTACCTACCTTTCTACCTATGTCAAGGTCGGTTTGAATACAATTAATTTTTAAATTATTCATTTAGAAATACAAGCACAGTTCAATCGAACCCACCACACGTTTTCAAAATACAAACATTTAGAAACTGGGCCATTGTATTCTAATCTAATGTTTCTTTACCCTTAGATACATTTCAGTCCTTTATCCTAATTATCACCATTTTTTACTAGCGCTATGTACTAAATACGTAGGAAGCAATTTATTTGCCATTGAATTATAATACTGAATATAAAAGCAGCTCTCGTTAGAAATTAATAAATATTACCCTTATAAGAGGATAGGTGTGTATCACTTTCTCAGGCGCAGCTCCTGGAGCCGCAGCCTCCTCTGCCATTGTCCATAAAATTCACAAATGTTCAATTAAACTTGATACAGACACGACACTAAACAATATTGTCGAAATACGACACGTCTCTCCGTGACCGTGCAATGCAACGTCTCCCCACTGTTTACCCGTTGCCTTGGAAACCGACGGAGGCGGGAAGATTCTGATTGATTTTTCTCAGCGCAATGCACTGTGGCACCGATCTGCGTAGCCAGCCAGTGTCGGTGGTCACTAAACTACTAATAGTAGTAAAATAATGAGCCTGACATACAAGGTTGCGCGTGGGAGCCTCTGACTATAATTTTAACTTGGTTGGCATTTATCTATCTGCAGCCTTTGATTATAATGAGTCATTATTAATGACATCATTATAATGATAACTAAACCAATTTCCTTATACATAGTCTACAATAACTATAGCGAGTCTAATAGAATAAATATAAGTTCCTATCTACAGGATATACCGAATAACCGAATTCATAACTGGAGGAAGTCCCCATACCTTCCTTTCAATACGTTTCAATTAGTACCTAAATAAATCAATGTAATTTTGATATCTATCATATTAAAACACTCAAAATATCGTAATAGCTACGCTGAGTTTATTTCATTCACATTTCTGAGTTATTCTGTTATCTAGACAGACAGAGAATTGTTATTTTAAAGACATGGTTGTGGTTTTAACTGCGTCTCAAGGAAACTAGGTTCTTCGTTTTTGCACCCGTGGGCTTTAAACGACTCCTATGCTCTCTACCAAAATTTCCTTTCAATCGCTTCAGCCGTTTTACCATGTAAGTTTTCTATATGAGAAATTAAATCACTTTCGTTATTAAGGCATTAAATAACTCTCCTTAGTTGGCTTATGTTCTCATTTCATATATCTAGTATGCTCAGGTCTTCAATACCCATATCAAAAGGGTAAACTCGTACGTAAAATATTGTCTTCAAAGGACATGGAAATGGAACTTCTGAGTTCAAGATCGTAAGATGTGGAAAATCTTTTTGCGAGCGCTGACGACCTTGGTAATTAAAACTTAAATTTAGTCTGCCCGATGAATACTACTGCTACTATAATGAAGCTTTCCTCCAGTCGTCAGTTGTTCGTGGTCGAACCCTGGATGTGGAAATGCTGTTCCTTCTAAGATGCGTTTCTACCAAACCCGACAGTTATGGTAGAACTAAAATTAATATGTTTATAACATTAAAATCTGCTCGTGTTTATTGTCAATAATGTCAATGTCAAAATCAGCTGTTTGTATTTGTGTTCTGCGGAAGTACACATTTCCTGTAAAACTTACATATTTTTAACCATTTTATTGCAGTCCAACCAATATCACTTAATATAATGGCTTCTCGCTTTAGTGGTGCGTTACAGTTGACTGACCTTGACGATTTCATAACACCTTCGCAAGTGAGTATCAAAACATAACCTATACATTTACGTATCAACAAACATGAGTTATTAAAATTTTAATGCCATATCCTGTTCCTGCCGCTAGTATGCGCAAAGAAATCATACATATCGCTATGCATGTAGACCAGACCATTACTATAATCAACATAAACCATTTAAGCCTGCAGTTTTCAAGTTATAAGTATACAAAAGTAAATTTTCTTTTCTACAATCAAAGTCATTAACTATTTCACTACCAACAGGAGTGTATAAAACCTGTAAAGGTCGAGAAATCAAAAACCAAAACTGGTGCAAAGATAAAGATAGGAGAAGATGGGTACTTTGATGTGTCCAGCGGAAGGGAAGAGAAGCTTAAGAAGGTTGAGATCACTTTGGCAGACTGCCTGGCTTGCAGCGGATGTATCACGTCTGCTGAAAGTGTGCTGGTCACCAAGCAGAGCCAGGAGGAACTGTTGAGGTGAGCATAGCAATGACTTAGACATTCATAAGACTACATTTTACTTTAGAGGTATCATTAAGGTGATCAAGTGTAGTTAAGTATTTGTGTGAATTACCATAAAATATTTAAACATTATTCATATCGCGATGATGATGATGATGATGATGATTTAAACCAAATTCTATGAACTTCAGGATGCCTGTTCTCAAAAAAAATATTTAAGAGAAAAAATCTGTTTTTTGAACATATATTTTGTTTTGTTTCCAGAGTATTCTCAGAGAGAAAATATACAGACAATAAGGGAGAAACCAAGGATGTGAGCCTGATAGTGATATCTCTGTCACCACAGCCGACACTATCAATTGCAGCTCGGTATAAGCTGTCCCCTGAGGAAGCCACTCACAAGTTAGCAGGTGCCTTTGTATTTTATATCTAACAACATTTTATTTTATTTTATGTTTATGCATATTAATAGCATGATGGTTTAATTAGAGATTGGTCCCCCTCTTATTAATATAGAAAAAACATTATATGTATTTCTGATGTGTTACCTGATACTTGTGTTTATATGTGGTCAATGTGGTACACAAATCATAATCTGCAGTCTTTTTAAGTTTGATTCAGGAATGATTAAATTACAAATTATTATTGAAAAATTATTATTATTTTATATATTTTAATTTGAATTATTTAAATGTACCTAATCTTTGTATCGCTTACATAATCCTCATGTAAACTTGTCCAGGCTACTTCAAGAGCTTGGGCGCAGACTTGGTGCTGGATATGACAATAGCTGAAGACCTTGCTCTGCTGGAGGCCCAGCAGGAGTTCCTGCAGCGCTACCAGAACCAGCAGACAGACCCCACTGCTAAGAACCTGCCTATGCTGGCTAGCTCTTGTCCAGGTAAAGAGAACAAAGTTACACAGTTTAATCACATTGGGAAAAGTACAAAATAACTTTTATACCCTTAAACTTCTTTTACTGAGATTTTCTGCTCTATGTACTTACTACTTCAGAATAAAATTAATTAGAGGGCAATAATTTATTTTTTTGGACAATTACTTCAATGTAATACCTTGCAACCATTTGTGTTAAGTTTTATAATTGCAACTGGATACCATTTGCTTTAACCATTTCTTCTACTTGCCACGCTGAATAAAAACGTTACTAGCCTAAATCTTCACACATAGTCACATTAATTGTCAACAGGTTGGGTATGCTATGCAGAGAAGACTCATGGCAACTACATCCTCCCATACATTTCCACCAGCAAATCCCCACAACAGGTCATGGGTTCTCTGGTCAAACAATACCTCTCCAAGTGCAAGGAGGTGACTCCCGCGGAGGTGTACCATGTGACCTTCATGCCGTGTTACGACAAGAAGTTAGAAGCGTCGCGAGAAGACTTCTATTCAGAGATGCAGAACTGTCACGATGTTGACTGTGTTATTACTGCAAGTATGTATAAACAATTACTAAGTATAATGACGTATTGTTTATTTAATGCAGGAATGTTTTTGTTGTTATGTTGCGTATCTTTCTCGTTAGTAACCGAGCCTGTGAATGAAACTTGTTTGATAAGTGTGTTTCCAAATCCGTATTATTTTTTTATTTATTTGTATCAGGCTTCTAAGGCCCATAGAAAATACAAAACTTAAATATGATAACATTAAATCATACACTAATATATAAGTAAATAACTTAAAACTAAAAACATAACACGAAGCGTCGGCGTCGTGTTATTGTCATAATGATCAGCCTAGCCAAAGAAGCGATGGAACATGCACTATCATAAATTGGCTTTATATCTACTGCAGTAAGCGCAGGTACTCGATAGATATCATTTTCTTTAGTCATAAGCTCTTCAACAATTTCCTTAATAGCTTCAAATCTCTTCTAGTCGAACTGGAACAAATGCTAGACCTAAGCGGCAAGGTCCTGAATGACGTCACGGGTGTCGAGTTGGACTGGCCGTGGGGACAGGGTGACGCGCCCCCCGCGGTACGGCGGCACATTGGCACGGGGTCGGGCGGGTATGCCGACCATGTGTTCCTGTATGCCGCCCAACAGCTATTCGGGGAGACTGATGCCAAGCTTGTTTATAGGAATTTAAGGTTTGTTAATCTGAGTTAGTTTTTAAGAGATGAGATTTTATTCTATTTTTATATCATGCTTTAGTTGACCTATGTATTATATTGTCTTAGTTGATAATGTTTTTTGGAAAGTAGAGAGGGCAGTTTTGTATATTAGCATTTAAGACCTTCTTATTGTTTTGCTGTCACTACCACTGCAGGGGTAAAGCATTCTTGCCTCTTTTCCAAAATTGTAGAAGTTTATAGACTTACAAAATTAATTATGAATTCTTGGATTGTTTTTTTTACAAAGCAGGCGACAACGTTCATTGAGTAACAACATTGTCAGACATCTACCTCACATGACCCCCCGAGCTCGCCATTGTGAACACTTCAGATTTCTCAATGGACGCTTGCGCATTGTTTACACAGAAGTAAAGTAGCTTACCTTTGCTCGGGTCTACTGCTTAGGTAACTATGTTACGACCCAGATATTGGAGACCCTGGCACTCCACCTTTTTGACTAGTGTGCTAATGACTTGATGGTAGTACTTCCGGCTATAAATAAGTGTAATCAGTTTTTAATTACAAATAATCTAGATTTTTTTTCTATCTATCTTTTTTTAATCTAGATTTGTTGAATAATCTAGGCTGAAATTGTCAGGTCAACATTTTCTAAGAAGATTTCAGACAAATCCTAGAAGAAGATATAGAAATGAGAAATATCAATTTTCTTTAGGAAAGTTCCATATAGAACTCTCACTGTCATCCATATAGTTTCAATATTTGATCATAGTAATTTATATGGGTAAATAAAATATTATGTCCATGTACAGGAACCCTGACTTCCGCGAGGTGACGCTCGAGAAGGACGGTAAGGAGGTGCTGCGGTTCGCGGTGGCTAATGGCTTCCGCAACATACAGAACTTGGTGCAGAAGCTCAAGCGCGGCAAGTCGCCCTACCACTACGTCGAAGTCATGGCCTGCCCTTCAGGTATTATTTTACTCTTATCATGCAGTTTTAAGGCACTTATGATTCCAGTGAGGTCATTGGTCAATTTAAGAAACATAAAATAGGGTAACTTGATAGACATAGCAATATTATATAGACTAGGAAGTTTAAGAAAAAATACATGTTATATTGCCACTCATTGAGGCCATTCTGAAACGACGAGGCATAAAGTAACAAAATGCACGTTTTCTTAATTCCTTACATTATTCTATTTAAAAAATATCCGTTATGCTCGTGACAATATTTTGAGATAACTGTAAGGAAGTTTAATGGTTTTAAATAAAAGTAAGCATTGAAACAAACCATAACATTTTTTCTTTATTATATGAATGATATACAAATCAGATTCTCATTATTACAGGATGCCTAAACGGCGGCGCGCAAGTTCGCCCCGTCACCGGCGAGAGTGGACGTGAGCTCGTCGCGCAGTTAGAAGCGATGTACTCTACCCTCCCCCTCGCGACGCCGGCAGACAACCGCCTGGTTCGGCGGCTGTATGCCGACTGGCTTGACGGCAGGGATTCTGATAAGGCGAGGGCGGTGCTACATACTGCCTACCACGCAATTGACAAGTCAGATATAGCCCTTAATATTAAATGGTAGTATTCCATTATATGCGTGATATTTTGATGCTAGAAGTAGGCGAATTGTCTTGAAGTTTCCTTGAAGAATCCTGGTTTTGGTGGTGCAGCCAGTTGCATTTAATGTGTGTAGGTGAGTGTGGCACTTAGCACAGTTTCAGACCAGGATGCTACTCACTTATATTCCAAATCTCTTATAAGACGAGCGTATGTGCGCGAGACATCATTGGTTTCGAGTATATGCAAGTATACGCTTGTTGGGTTTTTCTGTGCCCATATTCTAGCATACGTGCTGAAAAATGCGCAAGTCAGAGAATAGCCCTTACATTTTTTCTTTGTTATAATACTACTACGACTAACAATATTTACCTAATATCTATTCTAAAAACTGCCTCAACTTTGAATGCAATTGGCTGTTGACATTTTAAATAAATTTGAATTTGTTTATTTGTGTATAGGTTTGTGTATATGTATCAATAGTTGATGTATTTTTAAATAAGGAGCTAATGTAAGTAAGGATAATATGTTGTGATTTCTTTAAGCACCCTTTACGTGAAAATGTTTTATTTTTTCAAAAAAAATAGTTCTATTTTGTAATAGAACCTTACTTATAAAGCAATTCATTTTTATGTAATCTTACTTACAGAATCAAAGTCCAGTGTAAATATTTTGCAAAAGCTAAATGTGTTGTTGAGTATTTATTAATCAATTTACTTATAAACATACTAGTATATTTTGTTTTGTCTTATTTATAAGAAAAGTGATATTGTATGATTCCTTGGAAAACAATAACTTGTAAATATCACGTAGTAAGTATGTAACGTTATTGTAAGAACAATATAAGAGCTGTTTGAAAGTCGTGTTTGTGTTCATCACCTATTTGAATATGTATGGTACAACTTATTCGATATAAATATTTAATTGTTTCTTCGTTTGACCCGTGTCGCCACTAAATGTTTGTTCATTTAAATTTTTTGTCGGTTTTCGGTCTCTCTCAGACACATTAAGGAACTCCCGAATACTTACAACTCTCTGAATTGAAATATTTCACTTACATATCTAGTTGGTATGTTGTTACCCTGTGGTAGGAGTTCAATTAAGGGGCCTTTATATTTTATGAAATTGCGTAATATTACAAATTGTGCAAATTTATGGAACGATAAATATTGAAGATTGCCCAATGATTTTTGGTGACTTTTTTTTGTAATATATTTTTATTATAGTATTGCGCAATTTGATTGTTCATCTAGGTGGCGCCTAAAAGCGATGCACCTATTGCTGCAACTAATTATATAGTTACAGGATAAATTAAAATGTGATTCATGTGTCGTATGGGTTAAAAGCGAATCTGTTTACAAGTGTTTAATTATGTGATTAATTAATTATGGTTCAAGTCTTTATAATGAGCGTCGAACAACTTTTACTATCAGTCTGTCTTCAGACAAATAGTTATTTTTACTGTGTAATAGCGAGAGTGAAAAGCTATTATATAACCTTTCAAAATCATACATGTGGAAGTGGAACAGTGACACAGTATTTATTAAAATACAATTTCATGTTCACATTCAAAATTAACGAAATAAACCCGAATCAAAAATCGATTTCATAGTTGCAGTAAGAGCAGGATTTTGTGAAAGTTCCAACATTCCTAGTGTTTACGATTATTAAAGTTATTTAAGCACATGCAACATATTGGCCACGCTTCATAACTTTGTTGCTAAATGTTTAGCCAGCTTACCTGACCGTGGCTAACTGATCATCCTACTTGCGGCAACTTGGCAAGTAGGTTCGATTACTATCTGTTATCAGTGACGTCGTCGCGTGGTCGTGTCGTGACGTGTGAGGCGGCTTCTAAGTTGATGAATAACGATCGCAGGCGTCGATTGTATTCCGTGCAGTGGCGAGCGCGGCGGCAACCAATCTCGTGTTGTACAAATAATGTGTAGTGTTTACATAACAAGTGTGCTGCGCTGAACGTTCGACTGCAGTGCTCGTGCGATGGGGGCCGCGGGAGTGACCGGCTTCAGGATATACTGTGTACTGTTCTGCACCATCATCAAAGCGGTGATCAGCACGGGGCTCGGCAAGTGCCCCGTCTACCCACCTCTACCCAACTTCGATATACAGCGGGTGAGTTACGTTACAGGTTTTCAGCTAAAATGTGCCTTTGTTATCGAAAATCAGTTCGATTATGGTCTTTTTGTTTTTTGTTACATATAGTGCTGCTTATTAGGTAATAAATAGCGAACTTGATATCGGAAATCTTGGAACGTAACTTTCTTGTTTTACTGAAACGAACAACAAAAATGTTTTCTGACAACACTTATCGAAGGGAGTCTTGTGCTCATAGACTGTTTGGATATGTACACCTTAATCGCGCTTCTACCGCCAAAACTACCGTTACGTTACTCTGCGCTCTATGGTCATATTCAGGAACAAGCAGGATTAGAACCTATTTATAAGTTGTTTAGCAAGACGTAGACGCTCCGTCTACATATTCCAATGTTGAACATCGTGAACAGTCACCTTGCGCCCTGCTTAAGTCCGAATGTCAAGCGGTCACCACACACCTATGCATACGTTAACATAATGCATGCAGTAACTAGCTAAATCGGAAGGAAGCGACTAGAACTATGGGCGTACAACATTCCCGTTACAAAACTTACTCACAAACACCCAAAAACTTAATACATAATACATAAGTAATATTTAATTTGGCTACAATCCAGGAAGTTGAGTAATGTGTTGTTACAACCAAGTGCTGAATGAATGCTGAAAAACAACCGTTTAATTCAGTGCTTAAGAATAATGCCTAAACTCAGTCTGTATCTACCTAAGTCTCATAAGGAAAACAGTCTGGATATTTGATTTAATCATATGCGATAACCTTTTCACCACCCACTGTCGCAAATATTTTCCCGGGAAACTTACGATTTATATTGGCATACCAAATATATTTTTGGGAAAATGGTGTGTTTTCCACAAAAATTTATCTCACCAACCGAACCTGCCTGAATAAATGAATATTCAAAGAAATCATTGGTCGACGAACTTTTTATAATTATCGAACGACTAGTTGTTTTGACTATCTGATTAGTTTTCTTACGACTTCCTACAATAAATTAAATTAGACATTATCGGGATCATTTAACCCGTCAATAAGATTATCTAGCGCAACTAATTTTATATAAAAACATTATGTTTTGAACAATTTTGTTTATTTATTACGATAACAGCAACTTTTGGTTCGAAATAGGACTAGGTCATGTTTTCTTGATCAAAACTAGAGCGCGAATCAGTTATACACATCTCATTTTAAAAATCGAAACTCTGTGTAGAGTAGACAAACCTTGTCTTTCTGAAACTCACACTTCTTGCCCCGTTCCCGAATCAATAAATAATCGAATCAGAGCAACACGTTTAACGTTTCAGTCCTTCTCTGTTGGCCGTCCTATCCATCATTATCCTTTCATCACTTCTTCAAACCTATCCCATGTTCAAACTTAAAAAAAATCTTTGTACATCAAGATTTCAATCGATTAAAAATTTCAATGCCTTGAGACATGACTGAGGACGAGGCATACTCATGACGTGGTTTGAACGCAGTTTCTAACTTTCATGTTCATTGTGTTAGACAATGCTGGCTATGAAAACAAGTTAACTATGGAATCGGAATTTAATATTACATATTCGCATAGCTAGCAACCTGACCCTGAGGTGGTTGACGGGATGTTTAGACTTTGAGTTGTAAGTTTACACAATATATCACTTCTTGGGAAAAAAAAAAGTAAGAACTCGATATCGGTGGTAACGGAAATGCACGTAATCTGCGACTGTACACAATGCCAAGACAAGAGATAATACCTAAAATCGCAGCTAATGTTACGGCCATATACATACCTACCTACCTAGCTAGCCATATCCGAATTGATTCTCCATATTTTTCGAATTAGAGGAAATAAGCAGCAAAGATTGTTTTTGTACGTAGCCTTTGTAACCCAGTCAAAACCTCTACAGCAGAACGAGAGGGCTTATCAATGCGTCAGCCAAATGGAAAACATTTTTGATACACACCTATTAGGCCTTTTTTCAGTCTCATGCCCATTTTCACCAACAAATACCTAAATTAAGGGATCCCCTAAGAGCATTTACGGAACACTTAATAAGAATTTCGTTTTCACCAAAGTTTAGGTATCCCTTATCCATAGTCATTTATGTCAAAATTGGGAGAGCCCTTATTCTAAGTTGCACTTAGATTAAGAGATTGTTGGTGAAAATGGGCATCAGTCTTTAAGAATTTGTCCAAATAAAAGTTGGTGAATGTTTCAGATGACCGGCACCTGGTACGAAGTGGAGCGATCCTTCTACCTGGTGGAGATCACGGCGAGCTGCACCGAGCTCGACATAGCGCTCAACGACAGGGGATACCTGCTCATCACTATCAATACTGTTAACAAATGGTGCCACCATTTATAAATTACTTATTATTTTCTTATGATGCCATTAGCGAAGGCCAGAAAAAAGAATCGAAGTCATTCTACTTAATGTGTTCAGTTAAACAGGAAGAGGTCCCTTCCTGGACTCCTTGGACTCCTTGTTGAACTCAGAACCATAACTTAGTGGGATCACTAATGAACTGACGACAGTTCCTTGTCATGTCATACCTACAGCATAGCCTTAGCCTTTAACTAACTTTGTCGAAGTGAGCTTCCAGTTTATACAGAGGCAGTTCACATAAAAGACTGTATGTAGGTTACAAGCTTCATGTCTATTGCTCCAGGACCAACAGTCCGTCAACTCACCACGGCATCGGCATCCCGAGCCACAACACGTCGTCGATATTCCGGTACAAGCTGAACAACCGCGTGCCGTACATCATCGGACGCTTGCTGCCCGGCGCCGGCGTCTACAACATACTGTTCACGGACTACGACCAGTTCGCGATTGTGTGGTCATGTACCAGCGTCAGTATCGCACATTCAGGTAAGTTGATTAGCTGGTGCCCGAATTTTGGTTTTAATGTCTCTCTGTGAGTCTCTTTTTTTTTAAACGACGGTAACAATTCATAATTTTGAATGACTTATGAAGAAAAACCGATTGGAAAAAAATCCTAGGTATCTTTTGCCATACCGTCCCGTTGAATGAGACATTAGTTATTTTCATCCCACCATCTCGGAAAGAGTAGTTTTACCCTTTGATATCTGAGCGCAAAAGCCGTTTTTATCCTCTAGAGCGGCAAAGTGATTTGAATTTAGAACATCGTGTGCTACACTCCATTTGTGACAATCTTGATAAGACTTTTCAAACAAATAGGATTAAAGAAATAAAATATCGCTTAAAATAATTATTCCATTAATTAAGTAATTTTTTTTACATAGATTTTTAACCTCCTTTCATTTTTATGGTACGTTCACACGCGCGCGTTCAAATCGACATTCAACGGGCACAGTCACGTTCACGAGCGTGTAAACGGTACGCCCGAGCCCGTGAACGCGCCCGTGCCCGTGAATGCCACGAATCGGGCGAGTGTCGGTTTTTTGGCAAAGTTCAAAGGATGAATGTGCAGTCAGTCAGTCTCTCCTGCGCTTTCGTGACGATTAAACGTTCTAAGAAAGTCGCTACGATCGGAGATTACAACATGGCGGAATGGTTAACGTCGACCATAGACATAATATTAGTAAACAGGACTGCGCATATAAACCCAAAAAACGAGCCGAGTGAAACAGTTAGTACGGAGGCTGTCTGTCCCTTTCTAATAGGGTGACTATGAGATTAAGCTATGTGAGACAAATCCGAATTTGCTAAGATTATTAAATACAGATTAGTATTGAAGTTTTAACTTAAGCAGTTTGTGACCTTAAGATACTAATAAAGGCTTTTAATAATTAGCGGAAATTAGCAGTATAAAAGCAGGAAGATTCGATGTGAAGACTGTTTTTTTTTGTATTTCTACTTCATATATAGACTGCTGAGCCATTTATTTCGCCTTTCTTCATTTTTTGGGAAGCTATAACAATAGTACAACAGTTTTAAAATCCATCACCCATATTTTGACTCGTTACAAGAATTCATGGGAACCCTAGTTGTTTGGTTTACGAAAATGTTATTATTAGCTAACCTGTGGAACGATATATTGCAACCACCATAGGATTCACTTTTGCAAGTAGAAACGCAACACTTTTTCACCATTTTAATAGTTTAAATTGATTTAATACAAAAAAATATAAACAACATTTTAAATGCTGATTATGCGCCAAGAATGTTCAGGGTTACCGCTAGAAAATAAAAAAAAGCAAAATAAAAATTTATGTTGTTTATGTTTTAATAATAAATACGAATAAATTAATGCGATTGTTATTAATTTGTTGACTTACAATTGTTAAAATAAGATAAAAATATAAGTGATTCAATTGTTTTTGGGAAGACAAAACTTTTGATCACAACATTTTTTATGCTGGCAAGGTGTTAGAAAGAGACAAACAGCCTCCGTTCGAACTATCCCTCTCGGCTCGGATTTGCCTCTGTGTATTATGCAACCAATTTAGTACCTTATAGCGTTAGAATAGAGTTCATTTTCGTAAATATATATTTTGAGCGTGCGCAATCTTGTTTAGTAATATTATATCTATGACGTCGACTGACTGCCCGCGCGCGTGTAAACAGTCGCCCGCACATTCATCCTTTGAACTTTGCGTACGTACCATAAAAATGAAAGGAGGTTAAAAATCTATGTAAAAACAATAATAAAAATTACTTAATTAATGGAATAATTATTTTAAGCGATATTTTATTTCTTTAATCCTATTTGTTTGAAAAGTCTTATCAAGATTGTCACAAATGGAGTGTAGCACACGATGTTCTAAATTCAAATCACTTTGCCGCTCTAGAGGACAAAAACGGCTTTTGCGCTCAGATATCAAAAGGTAAAACTGCTCTTTCCGAGATGGTGAGATGAAAAAATATTTTGCTTAGTAGTTTTACTTACAAAAGCCAAAGCTTTTTTGCTGTCTGTACAAACCTAGGCTGTCTTCAAGTCGCATGTAATCACAGTCATAGGTACCTACTAGGCAAACGTGCTTCTTTCCTTTAGCATCTCTTCTGCGTTGTGACTAAGAAGATATTACTGGGTGTAAGTCAGTAGGTACACAGATGTTGTGTGAACTTTAGAACATGATTTAACATCTAACAAAAGGATTAAGGCACGCACGTGTTCTATGAACTTTATACTATGAGTGAGTTCTTACCTGAAAATAATGAAGATAGCCTACGATACGCATGTCCTGACAATCTTTGGCAAGATAAAGATGCTAGGTCATGCCCACGATGTGACTTAACATTCGTCACAAAGTGCAATAGTCGTACCTACAATTATTTTATTATTTGTTCCTTATTTTCGATATACCTATTTATTATCAGGCACCTATGGTCCATGCCTCTATGGATATAAATCACTAAGAGTGTTTCCCTGAACGCTGGGGATAGAGGGCGCTGGACACGTGTTGGAAATGCTCAATAGGAAACACAAGCCTTCATGCAGCCTAGTTTTACTTCAAAATAATCAGCATTGTTCACACATCACCGTTGTACAGATCACATCTGGGTGCTGGGTCGGCGGCGTGAGATCGAGGCGCCGGTGCGCGCGCAGATCTACGCCATCATGCAGGAGCTGCGCCTCGACCCCGACCGCCTCATCATCTCCAAGAACAACAACTGCACCGATATACGCGATAATAAAATTTAGTTTGTAACCACGTGTTTTATTTACAAGCCCGTTAGATGATACATGATTTTATTTCATTTGGACAGCTAATATCATGAAGCTTAATTTTCTCAATCAACATTGAACCTTATGCTTCTACAGATTATGGTTCAAATCTTATTTAAATTATGTTTGACAGATTATAGTAGCGTGATGGGATAGCGTCTGTACTAAGCATTCGATTAGCAAGCGATTTATTTATTTAAATAAAGAAAATAAAACACCCAATCCATCATCACACTTTCTATTTTTTTGGAAAAATATCTTATATGTACAGTAAAGTTTAATAGTAAAAAACTTATGAGAAGTTCAGTAACTAAAGGTCATGGCTCACTATGTCGCCTCCGAACCTGACCTGCACATCTTGTGGGCATCATGGGATACCACGTAACCGTCTGATGACTGGCCAACTGACTGATCGGTCAACTAGAGTCCTGTCCAATGGTGATCACCTATTTAACCGTCACATTCTCGCAAGTCCATTCAAAGAATATCGACAGCTCGAGGCGAAGCGGTGCAGCCCGGTTACCCGGCTGCCGAAGCGAGCCTATCGACCTTTAAATAATCATCGTCCACTTGGAATTTATCACGTTGCGACCGATATAAAGATTAGGCCCTGTTCAGATTTCAGAATTACAGACTTCTTTCTTATGTGGAACATTAGAGTACCTTATATAAATGACACGAAATGGTGATGATGATCATGTAGTTTCTATGTGAACAGAGCCCATGTGATGACACGTATTTTGAAGATGTAAAACAAATAAAATGTGATATAAAACTTAGATGAGTGCATCCAGAATGTAAAGTTATCACATAAATAATAATAATAACAAAAAATATAGATAGAAGTTATCTGTAACAACATTAGTCTATTATTTTGGCCAAGTTATTCAATATTATAGATTCAAACAGTTTGGTTATCATATTTGGCATAGTACTGAAACAGTATATATCATGATATTATATTGTAACATTCAACAGGCATAGTATCAATTACTATCAGAACTATCACTGTTATTGATTGCTATTATTTTATTATTATATAAAAGATGAAGACCTCTAAAGTTTGGAAATGCTATGAAGATCGGATGGCTTACATAATATTACAGTCTTAGAAATATTGCTGTAGAAAGACCATCATAAAAGGCAAGATCTATCTAGATTTACTATATTTGTTACTATTTGTAACCTTAGGCCTTATGTAACAAGAAAATATATTAAAATAAAAACAACAATATGCTGCAATCTTCAACATTATTTGTGCAAAACAAAAATAAAGTGCATATAAAAACAAATAGATTAATAAAATAAATAGAACAATACTCATTTAAGTACTGAAACAACAGACTGCAATTTGGCTTAACAGCCCGTATTCCCTTATCAGTTGCAAACCAACACCAATTCTTATGTAAATATCTTTTCAATACACACCACACATACAGTGAAAAATCTGTGAACACATTATAAATTGCTATGCTGTCACAAGCAGTCTGTGGAAAGTATTAACAAGTCTTAAAAGTCACACATTAAAATTATTTTCTCCACTGCCAACACAATTCCTCACATCTGTCACTCTGACACACTCTGCATCTCGGTTTCTGTAGTCGTAATGTGAGAGGGAGGACACACTGTCCTCGGGACTGTCACACTGGTTGTCAGCCGGCAACGTGCCTGTGCTCTGTGGACACTGCTTGCTGTTCTGTACCGTGTACTGGTGCATCCATAGCTGCTTCTCCTCTACCTCTTTGCTTACTACTACAAACAATTCCTTTTCCTTGCTATCAAGCTGCTCTTTGAGGTATGCTATTAAATCACTGCTCTGAAATGTTAAGAAAATATTGTTTACTATCAAAACTCAGTAACAACCTACAACTAACAAATGAAATAGCAAGTTATATCCTAAAATTGAATCAAGGAAAAATAATAGTTACCCTTCCAATCAATTGTGGTGTTTCAAGCTTAGAGTCAAGGTTGTAGAAGTTGCCCTGTATTTGCCGAATGGTGATCCAGTGCCGTCGGCGCAGTGGTAACATTACAAACCCCAGTTTGTAATCTGATGGCACATTCAGTATGAAACCACAGATGTTTGACAAGTCCAAACAACCTGGGTCCCTGAAACATTTCAATATTTTAGAAAACAAGCACTGTGTTACTTATACTATTGGAACTATTGTGACAAACTGTCCTACAATATCTGTCCACAACATATAAAGCTAGGACAATAGATTGAATAGGTGTTAAAAATATATTTGGATGTATTTTTTGTGTAAGCTTAGAGTACTTAGGATTAGATTTGTTTACTCACTTTCTCTTATCAAACCAAACAGCCTCACAGCCCTTTTTCTGTAGAGCTGCCATTATCACATTGATGTCATAGTTCCCCAGACCCAGCATGGACCGGTGTGGATTGATCCACACATTGGGGGACAGCCTGCTGCATATTGCATCTAACTCAGACTTTGAATATGTTGCGCGCATCTGAAAACATATCAATCCATCATTTTGTACATGTAGTACATACTTTAAATGTATAAATAAATACATAAGAAATAATGAACACAACAAAGTTTGATTTTTGAATGTTCAATAATAGCACGTTTCACAGCGAGGCAATGTATTACGGTATTGTTCATTAAAATTTAATATTTACCTGGAATAAATTGTTAAGTGCGTGTAAAGCGCACAACTCTTTAACCTGTTTTTCATGATAAATTGTTTGTTTCGAACTCATCGCGTTCACGTCCCATTCAAAGTGTTTCTTCTGAACAAAGCAACATGGTCTTCGCACCAAATATTATAAATTATTTATAAGTAAAAAATTTTTATTCTTCTTCAAATTACAAAGATTATATGATTTTATATTATTTTAAAGCTACAATATTTAACTCAACTTGACAATTTTCTTTGACTGACAGAAGCAGAAACAATCTTGACAGCTGCTGCCAAGAGATGAACCAACAGAGAGCTTCCTAGAGCATCATTCATGATGCCGTTCAGTCAGTGCAAGCTTGCTTTTAAGAGCTAGAGATTCCGAAAACCGTAAATATGTCATTATATCTATTCATGTCTATGACTTATTTGAAAAAAAAAAACACGAAGGCGCGAAAAACTTTTTGATTTTGACTTTGACATTTTAATTTCAAAATAATCAAATTAACACCGTGAATATTTAATTGGGTTTGAAGAAATTATGTTTGAAACTGTACAAATAGAAGGTCTATTTCCCGAAGAAGAAAATGATAACAATTTGTCTACTACTAATAAATCTTTTTATCAACAATACAAACTTTCGCTAGCAAGGTAATGTACAGTTCAAAATGTTTACTTAATAAAAGTTATTTAATGATTCTTACCAATATTCTTTATCCTTAGTGCGTCGAATATAGCATCTACAGCAATACTGAACGACATTTGGAATAACAATCAAGAGATGTTAGGTGATAGTGCTACAAAGCACATTCATAATTCGGCTAACTTTTTACTACAAAATGCTGACACAAGCAACACGAAAACATGGAAAAGTTGTTTAAAGTAAGTTTACTCTCATAGTTTTCATTATTATTTTAATCCTTCGAGGCAGGTTACTCCGATTCCAACAACCTTACTTTCATGTTTACAGCAATTTTGATGCATCATGTTATTTTGATCGGAGTTCAGCAACTTGTGACCAATGTAATTCTGGAACAAAATCTTCTGTAAATGCTTTCCAAAAAAACAAATGCACCTGTGATCTGGGTTTAGTGGAAGCCACTGATAAAGGTCCCAAACAAGTCTCGGAGCACAAGGGGTCTTTGTGCTTAGTACATTCTCAGAATTCAAGTCAAGAATCAAGATCTGGGGATGATCACAGACATGTCTTTAAACCAAGGTTTGGGCGACCAAAGCATAAAAATAGTAAAAACTTTAACCAACAAACAATATCCAGTACTCCCATATCTGAGGAAGTAGATTTTGACAAAGAGGAAGAAGAAAACAAAGCTCATAAGAGCAATGTGTCCAAGATCATGTTTAAGACAGCTAAGGAAACTCTTCTTGCTTCTAATCCTGCAGCTAAGAGAACATTGGGTACATCAAGGAAAGCTCAGGCTAAGTTTGTGTCACCTATGATTGGAGCTCAGTAAGTACTTCACTAAGTATATTATGTGTTGCATACTAAACTGGTATTCAATGCTTATATTAATTCCAGAGATAAACAGGAGACTGTTGTGCCTGAACTGACAGATGAGCGACTCAAACATATTGATCCTAAAATGATTGAGTTGATTGAAAGTGAGATTATTGATAAGGGAACACCCATAGGTTAGTATGTCATATAAGTTTATTTTTCATATTATATGATTCTTGTCTTCCTAGAAGATGAAATGAAATATTTTTTTTATAGGTTGGGATGACATAGCAGGTCTGCACATGGCTAAATCAGTGATACAAGAAGCAGTGGTGTGGCCCCTACTCCGCCCTGACATATTCACTGGACTGAGACGGCCACCTAAGGGAATTCTCTTGTTTGGACCACCTGGCACTGGGAAAACTTTAATTGGTAACTCAATAAAAAGATTGAAGATTAGATAAAACATTCAAACCCTTGCTGAGTTACTCTACAAATCTGGGGATCACATTGGCCAAAAATAAATGAAACAGATTATTTAAAACTCTCTTATAAGTTTTTAACAAATTGTGTATGTTAGGTAAATGTGTGGCGGCACAATGCCACGCCACCTTCTTCAGTATATCGGCGTCGTCGCTCACGTCCAAGTGGATCGGCGACGGAGAAAAGATGGTACGCGCGCTCTTTGCCGTCGCCAGATGTCACCAGCCTGCTGTATGACTACAATAATTTATTTCTATTTATGAAGAATGTCGATACATTTGCTTGCTTGCTTACAAAAATCTAATATTACAGGTGATTTTCATAGATGAGATAGATTCTCTGCTAACTCAGCGTAGCGACACTGAGCATGAAGCCACTAGGAGAATAAAGACAGAGTTCTTAGTGCAGTTCGACGGCGCAGCTACTGGTAATAATTTTATATCGTACTCAATTTCGAACATAATCTTATTTTTACTTTATGTTTAACAAAAATTCTGCAACAGGTGAGGAAGATCGGCTCCTGATAGTCGGCGCGACTAACAGGCCTCAAGAGTTGGATGAGGCAGCGCGCAGGCGCCTCGTCAAGCGGCTCTACATACCACTGCCTGATGCTGGTGTGAGTATATCCTATAAGCAGTGGCTGAGCTTGCCTGCGAGGCTTTCTGGCAAAAATGCTGAACCAATTGAGATATTTGGGCTGAAGATAGGAGATGAGAGGAGGACGTGGGAAGTAGTTCCCTCGGGACGCAAGCAATGTCGCGGAATAAGTCTAGTATTTCACGTCTATATATTATACATCTTTTCAGGCTCGCGAACAAATAATAGCGAACCTTCTAGAAAACGAAAACAATGATTTAACACCGCAACATATATCGGAGATCGCAAACTTAACGGATGGTTACTCTGGCGCCGACATGAAGTCTCTCTGCTCGGAGGCCGCGATGGGACCCATTCGCTCCGTGCCTCTCTCGCAAATCGTCAGCATTAGTAGACATAAGGTTAATATTTTGTAATGCACTTAATTAGCTCTCCTGTTGGCGCTATTATGATTAAATGAAACAATTTTATTTTATTCATGAATTATTGATAATGTATTGTTTTAATTTTGAGTATTCTTTCAGGTGCGCCCAGTATGTGTTCAAGATTTCGTAAATGCGTTACAAAGGGTGAAGCCTAGCGTGTCTCAAGATGACCTAGGACAGTATGTTCGGTGGAATACAACCTACGGCCAAGGATTTTAATAAACCATTTATTTAATTTTTTATTTGATTTATTTAATTTCTTTCCCATTCGTCGCCAAAGCCTCGTCCGTACTTCATCACGGTGCATAACGGACAGGTCTGTGATGTTGGCACAGAGTTGGCACTAGGATAGGGGCAGGACGATGTTGGTTTGTCCCCATACTAATAAGGTATTCGGACCGGTAAAATATAAGAATAAATTACGACAAATCCAACTTTTTGTTATTGAAGGAGAATCCACGTGGGGAGAAGTGCGTGCTGGAGTGTCTCCTCGCACGTGAGCGCCACAGCTTATTATGTGTAGAAACTGCGCTCGTTGTCGCGGGAATCCACATTCTTCTGCAGAGAAACCCACCTAACCCAATGTAATTTTGTCTTTGGTTCTTGACACCATATGTGTCAAGTTGACATTATTGACAAATTGTCAAGTCAAGTCTTGTCACAGCAAGCAAGTAAATGTTTGCATTATTTTGGCGCGATGTACTCCTTAACTTTCAGAATGATCGATTTTTGCAAAAATGACCTAAAGATATTATACCCAAGTTAATCATAAGTTTATTTTTTTACAAATATAAATCCGAACTATACGACTAAATCAATATGGAGCAAGAGAATCGTGTTGTAGTGCTCATAGATATGGACTGTTTTTACTGCCAAGTGGAAGAAAAACTGAATCCTGAGTTAGCTGGGAAACCTATCGCTGTAGTGCAATATAATCCTTGGAAAGGCGGCGGGTAAATGACATACAAGAATTTCTATTTGTTACTTACATCATGTTGCGAAACTCATTAATTATTCACAATGTATTGTGAATGTTACTACTGTATTTTTACTTCCTTTTTTCAGGATCATTGCTGTTAACTACGTTGCAAGAGACCGGGGCGTTACGCGCCATATGAGAGGTGACGAGGCGAAGGCTAAGTGTCCGGACATAGAGCTGCCTTCAGTACCTTGTTTTAGAGGAAAAGCTGACATTTCCAAGTAAGACCTATTTAACTATACATATTTGAATCGTTCGCAACACAGTATAATAAGTAGTATTCTAAACTCAAAATACCATGAATAATTACTTCAGTTTCTAAATTCATTGCAGTATCTACCTTGTATGACCTTTGGTACGTAGCTTGCGATAAGTGATGTTTGTTTGAAGAGGTAAAATGTAGTTATAAGCAACTTAGTAATAAGCAACATGTAGCCCTAGTAGTCACAGAGTACTTTTTATATTATGAAATAGAGGTCCAACTCGACTACCAAACTAAGTAAGACAAGTGGCGCCTTCTGAACGCAGGTTTAAGAAACTATTTGTCAATATATATACATATAGCTACATAAAGCAGTGGTTACTGGGTCTAGGTAGATTTTTGTTTCTTTTTGTTTAATATTTATAAGATGTTTTTCAATAAATAAAACACTGATAACCTTTAATATAATTTATTTTTTTCTTTTAAAACATTTCATGTATAATTTTTTCGCTTTTAGCTTATAGGAATCCGTATCATCATCACACTCTCTCCTATTTATTAATATTTTATTAATATCTTTACAGTAATTGTAAATAAAGAATCTGCAGGATATATTGATTAAAAAGTCTATTAATTTTTCTTTATGAATTTCACATTTTATGAAATCGAATTTCAAATGTATAAATATTAATGTTTTGATGAAATCTTTTAAATATTTTTTTTCCAAACATTTTTTAATTATTGTGTAATTTATATCCTGCAGATTCGAAACACAATTTAAGAGAGAGTCGCTGGGACTGCAAAGCCATTTTTTATTAGCATACTCTCTATATTTTAAATAATCGTGTTCCTGATCGGACATTAAATTTTTTTTACATTCACTACAACCCTTGAAGACTTTCTTCTTAGCGGTTTTAATAAAATAACCGCTAACATATTGTAGCCCCCCAATTATACGGGGGTCGCTTTTGTCTTCAAGGGCTGTAAATTCAATGTCCGGAATCTCAGAGAGCTCACAATTTATTTGTTCTTTGCAGGCCCCGCTTGTGATGAGAACTTCATGCAAAGCGTGGCAATTATCTGCCTCACAATTTGTCCCTGGGGCATGGACACTAGATAGGCTGTTTATTAAAAGGCTGCTAAATGCTGCTTCAAATCCATCTGGAGTAGGGTTTACGTTGCGGCATCCTTGACTCCTTATCGATCCAAAAAAATTTTCTATTGGATCCTGATTCAGATGCCGCAACCAAACCGATGTCACTCCGTACTTCGCAGCAATTTTTTTTAAAAGCAGTTCTATTCCTTCTAGTGTCCATACCCAGTTACTTAAGGTGGGAACATACTCCACATTCGAGGTTTTTACATTCACAAATTTCATATTTTTTAAAAATATTTTTGCCTCCATCCATGTTTTGTGATGTATTGAGTTCGGCGTCGCAGGTCCCAGCAGTGGTTTACTGTGCTTCCTTTTCCCGAAGCTTCCGTTAATGGAGTCAAAAAGTTTGTCAAAAAACAAGATGACGTCCGCTGTATTTTGCGCATCTTGAGAGATTATTCCTTTTTCTGCAAAAAAATAAGAAAAAAAATATTAATAAATATTCCTCACACGTTCTTACAACGCAATCTAGTCCCAAACAAAGCATTGCTTGCTTGTAATTTGGGTACAGCAGACAACCAATAAATGAACTTATATAAATATAAATATTTTATAAATAACATAACATAGTGTACATATGTAGAAACACCCACACACATAAATGTTTGACTTATGCGGGAATCGAACCCGCGACCTCCTGTGGCAGGCAGATACACTGGCTACTATGGCATCTAGTCATCAATAAGAAACTTGTTATTATTAAATCTGAACTGGGAGCAGTTTTTAATTTGTGAAAACTTTTACTATACAATCTTCCGCCCGCGGTTCTACCGCATCCCGTGAAAGCTACTTCGCGCACCCAGATTAAAAGTCACTTTTAGTCTTCCTCAATAAATGAGCTATCTAACGGTGAAAGATTATTTCAAATTAGACCTGATCGACCTTGGTGATTGGATTGGTTCTTCAGATTAGCATGGTTAAGAAAACATACAAACAAAAAAATCTTCAGCTTTATAATATATAAGTATCGATAAAATAATGCAATGTGAAAACATTATGTAATAAAGTTTATTTACCTGCTAGGTAGCCCATATTTGATGCTACAGTTTGGCTGAATAGTTGCGTAGCAAATTTAACTTTCATCCGTGGAATTTTACTGGGAATGCAGTGGGAGTCTGTTAATTTTGGCACCAGTCTTATGCCTTTGTAGCCTGGGTTTTCTTGGTGCAGTGCAGTTATGTGTTCCCACTTTGCCATTAGCATTTTGTTGTCTTTTTTATATAGTAGATTTTTCGTTATTAAATTATTTCTTATACATTTCATTAAGTGAGGTGGGTCATACAAGGGAATGATTTCCTGTTTATTTATTAAAATAATATTTCCCTCAGGTTCTTCTGATTTTCTTAACAGAATACCTCTTGTTTCTTGTAACAAGAATTTAATGCAGTTAACATTATTTGTTCCTTGGTCGCACACTGTTGCTACCACATTAAGACCAGCATTTTGTAGTTCTGTGATGACAGCCTTTAATTGTTTTGCCAGTTCTGGTCCCTTTGTGGCAGACTGAGAAAATGTGTATGCAACGGGTTGCTTATAATTTTTTATAAGTCCTCTTATCATAAATACCTGCGCATGATCTGCATACTCAGGCAGTGTCTCTTGCCCATTGGTTACAAACCCACTCACTCTGTCCTTCCTTTCATTGTATGCCACATTCGGTTTTAGTGACATTTCGTCAAAAAGAACCACACATAATTTGTGCTCTGGTTTCATTTTAAGTGTGGCTTTTTTTATTTGTGCCATCAAATTTTTATTGATACCAGCATTTATATCTGCCATATTAATTAATTTTATTAAAATTTGGCGTGATGGCAGGATAAAGATTTTCCTCAGGAATCTGTATCCTTTTGGGCTTTGCTTGAGGATAGTCAAAGCTACAATTTTTTCCTCTAATGTGAAACGCCGGCCTTTTTTTTCCTTTTTGTGCTCCCTGAACTGCAGCAAAGTTAAAATTTTTGATGTGCTAGACATTTTGTCTAGAGTTTCTAAAAATTGAGGGTTTGTAGTAATATTTTGCAGGGCCTTGATCTTGATTGCCTGCTTTTTAACCTTGCTACGGCATTTGCTGAGTTTCACACCAACTTGCAGCATTTTCTGATACAGAGCACGCTCAGTTTTCGTAACAGCAACCTGTTTTACCGCCTTCTTACTAACACATTTAACTTTGCGATGCACTGAAAAAATAATAAGAATCATATGAATAAAAATTGCAGAATTTAAGAGTACATATGAGTGAGATAGCATCAAAGCTAGTTGTGTGTGAAAGTATCCCATGATTGAAATATGTATTAAATCTATAAATCAGTACCTAGTTAATAAACCATGATAGTGAGTGTAACAAGCAAACTCAGCTTTGAAGTTATTAAGTTTGATTACAATTGTGTTGCTTACCAAGATCTTTCACCACCTCAACATTTTCTTCTTCACTATGAGGCTGTCTATCACTGTGTACAGACTGAGATTCTGAAGTGACAGGATCTGAAAGGTCATTAACATATTTGGTAAGAAATGTGTGCCTATTATATACAAACCAATTAAGCTGATGATCATTACCATCATCATGAATGTAGCAGTTCATATTGAGTAACCATTATTTGAATCATATTGAATTAATTAAAGCCAGCCCACTACTAGACAAAGTTACTTTTTCTTTTATATAGTTTATAATATCAACTAGCGACCCGCCCCGGCTTCGCACGGGATAACAGTATTTCCCCAGTATTTAATGTATGTTATTATACATAAAAACCTTCCTCTTGAATCACTCTACCTATTACAAAAAACCGCATCAAAATCCGTTGCGTAGTTTTAAAGATTTGAGCGTTCATAGGGACATACAACATGACACATGACAGAAAAAGCGACTTTGTTTTATACTATGTAGTGATAAGGATGTTAACATTTTAGGACTTATGCATATGACATATAAATGTAATTTAACAAACTGTATTTCATCAATCACTCTTGTCTTAAGGGATAGGTTTATAGAGAGGCTAGTTTACTTTAATTGTTTGCAAAATTATAACTCAGGAACAACAAAAATAATTCAATTTAAGATGATTTTAAGGTAAATTAGCACATTTATCGAGAGAGGCTACATTTTATCCGGGCGCATGAAGGAGTTCCAGGACAGAATATGTGTAAAATAATTGCTGATTAAATGCTTGTATGTAGGATCACTCACCAAGATTCTCTTTCATTTGTACATCTTCAATTGAACCTTGTGAGTGTATATGTAGATGCGCAGGTTCTGTAAATAATAATATTCAGTGATTAGTATATGTTATTATTACATCATTTATTGCTAGTGTCTATCTATCAATTACACTATATGCTGTCCGCATGGGTGCCGCATATTATGCACAAATATGTTGACATTATTGAAAAGAAACAAGTATTAAACAAAACAAAGTAATACAAAAGTAAATTATTTCAGACATGGTAATGGTTTTTTGTATGCCTAAGTGAGAGTAGTAGAAATCATAATTGACATGTACCTTGAAAACTAGACGTTATGGATACCACATATTATGTTTGGAACATTTGATCTATGATTCATTACCTATTCATTCAGTCAAGAGGGTACCAAAATTGTGTAATGCAGTGCTATTTAAGTATTACAACAAATTAAAAATAGCAAAGGATTTTTGGTAAATGTGACATTCAAGTTACTCAATTTCAGCCTAATTTGTAGGAATAAATGATCTTTGAAATAACTTCACTCAAAAATGGCTGGACCGATTTGGTTGAAATTTGGTATGTAGATAGGTGATACCCTGGATTAAGACATAGGCCACTTTTTATCAATACACCATGCGGACGAAGCCGCAAGTGGAAGCTAGTACATACGTAATGTAAATGTATGTATGTATGTATAAAAATGAATTGCTTGTTTATATGTATATGATAAAATATACCTTTTGATGTAGACGGTCCTGAAATCTGAAGAGGTCTTAGTGCTCTTTTTTCAATGCTGAATTTCGAGCAAGATAATCCTGTAAACAACGATAAAATAATATGAATTATAAATATAGTAAATTTTGAAATGTAATATAGAAACTCTTGTATGACATACTGCGTACATACAGAAATTGTGGCTCCAAAGAAATCTCTATTCAGATGTTTTAGACTTACTGCAGCTTTTCATTTTGTGATTTGGAAAGTTTACTTTAAACTCAAATAACATGACTGTTTATTTCTTTCTAACATCAACTCTAGAAATTTGAGACTTAGGTACTCTTTAAGGTAAACAGGTACCTTAATTTGGGTATTTTACTAAAACTAACCTGGCATGTTTTTTGTAGGTACAGCTCCTTTGGCAAGTCGGTTATTCCGGCACCAATATTTTGGTTCGAAATGATCATTACAGACGCGGCGGTATTTGAAAATATGGTTATTTTCAAGTTGCAAAATGTCACCACCAATATGAAAGACCCATGTATTAAATAGCTGCCTATCCTTATCTGGATTAGGGAATTTATGTAAATACCCCGTAGTGTCTGAAAAAAAGGGTAACAAGTTAGAATTCAGTGGAGTCGTGACAAAATGACGACTATTTGTTTTAAGGATGTTGATAAATGCTTACCTAAGCCATTTGTACATCCGGGAACACAACACTTTCTATTAGACATGATAAATATTAATTATCACAAAACGGGTCAACGAGTCCTATCTCAAGCACAAAATTCACAAGATTTCGATCACCTCAAGCACAAAATCGACACGGCCGAAGGAGCAGAGGCTCAACTTAACGGACTTAGGTGGATAAAGCACTAATAGGGATAAAAATCTGGAAAAACAAACAAGACACCGAAAAGCACTTCAGCGCAAACCGGCAGCCAAATTTGTTTGATTGACAATTTTTGCATAATGTTGCATGTAGAAAATGGATTTAATGTTGCCAGTAGAAAATAAATTCTTGAATTTTATTTTATTTCTGGCTAATTGATAATAAACATTAAATTTTAGTAATTGCTTCAATATGCAACTCAAAATTTTTATTATTTATTTTTTTATTTTAGCTGAAAAAAAAGATAGGGTAAGAGTAGAACCAATAAAAGATGTGATAGCGCCCTCTTACACACCTAAGCATAACTACTACGCAATCGCGCATCATCGTCATTACAAATAACGCCATCTATATTTCAGTTTCTTTAATATCTTACATTATAATACTACCAAATTAAAATGACACTTCCATGTAAGGACCTCAATGTATTTACTGTCTCACTTCATTTTGCAGACCTATAATGATACGTTTTCTCGTTTGCCACTATTAAGATCACAGAACATATATACCCTAAAGGGAAGAATAACGACTCCGTACAAATTTTATGAGGAAATTTTTCCTTACCGGCCGGCGCCATCTATATTCCGCCCACGAAAACTAGAGAGTAGAAGCTAGGGCGGGAGTTTCAAACTACAGTATATTCTATAGGTCATTTTTATTGCATTTTATGCACAAGTACAGGGGCCCGATTATGGCTGAGCAAGATTATCACATTTTGCTCAGCAATAATCGACATGAAACACAGTGTACTTGTGCATAAATTGCTAATATTTATCTTTATAGAGCAGTGCAGCAGTGTAATAAAAGGAAGATTACAGTACAAGAGTTTTTTATTTAGCATGTTAATAATTATAATTTATTTCCAGAAATAGGGTACAAAAGGTGTTCATAAATCACAAGTATGTGCACCTATGTAATGAATTTTAAAATACATGAATTTAATCAATTTAGGTAGGTATTTCAGACATTTTCGTCCAAAATAACAAGTATGGATGGGCCTATTGCATACAATTTCAACATCAAAACATAAACAAACAAAAATTCTAGTTAGTTTTAAAGTGTTACTATTATAAAAAACAAGACTATGTTATTATACAATAAAGAATACTATCGATTTGTTTAACAAACAACAAGTTTACAGACATGGTTTAAATTATTCTATCATATTGTGTAATAAACGTTGGTGTTATTTCTTCTTTATTATAGAAATGATTAGGAAGAGAAAGACACTAGACCAATTATATTTTGATATTTACAAACATTTACTACACAACAAAAGCTATATATCAATGTATTTCGTTCCGGGCTGAAACAAATTTTTGAAAAACGATCTTGCCAAGTTTTAACATTAACACATACACACATACACACATATAATATTAGTTAAGATATTTATTTATGCATAATTATGTTCATTTTTCTTTTTAGTGCAGATTTACATGCATCTTCGGAATAAATTTTGTTTTTTATTATGCAATATCTCTTTATATTAATATGGAAGACACTATTTATTATATAATTTATATTTAATTCTTTGTGCTCCATACAATTTTCGAGGAAGACATAATTTATAGAGTCCTTTAGTAATTGTGTTATTTTTTTTTTTATATTCTCTTTATACGCCTCTTTTTCTAAAAAAATATTAATTATGTTTGCACTTTTTTCTACACAATCTATTAAATTTTTAGAGGCGTATGTAAGAGAATTTTTTACCGAATCATAATTTTTAAACTCTATAAAATTATGCACTTCTTCTGGTGTTTCGGAGACTAAAATATTTTTACAGTTCTTACAAATATTTTTATATTTTTTAATTATGAAGCCACAGACATAAGCACATGCTTGTAGTTCGCTACTTCCTTCCTCCAAATTTTGTTCCAGGGAGGAAATAATATTTTCTTCAATTTCATTTTCTATAACAGACTCCGATTGTTCAGTTTCAGTGTGCATGTCTGTGGCTGGTGTCAATAATTTTTTAAAATTGGTAATTATGGCACTGTTGCTATCCAGCTCACAATTACCTGAGCTAGTATGTGCCATGTTGCTTATTACAGCTGTTTTTAATCCAGCAACGAATTGTGCAACTGTTGGGTTGCTATTGGATCCACAGTTGAATCGAATGCATCCAAATAAATTTTCAAGAGGATCCTGCTGGAATCTTCTCGTGGATAAACTTTTAACTGTAGTATGTTTGGCACTTAGAATTTTCCAAACCATTTCTAACCCATTGAGGGTCCAAATCCAGCCATCTTTTGATGGGGGATTACCCCTGCATCCCAAGAATTCCAGGGTTTTAAAAAAAAATTTCATTTTATCGAACATTTGGAGATGTCCTGTATTGTGTTTTATATTTGTGGAAAATATTTTTCCTCTCCTTAAGTCTGGTGTCGACGCGTTTACACCATCAAACAAATCGTCCATGCTTGAAATTAAATTAGCCGTTGCCAAGGCTTCAGTCGGCATGTCTCCTGAAAATTCACAATAAACAAATCAAATCAATATGAGTAAGCATATTACTAACTAGCTTAATAACTTCGGATATACTGGCAGCAAATGTACACATAATATACATTTATTTTATACTTTACTTTTTATAAATTGTGAAGTTTCGGCTAGTTACTTGCTCAATACAGGATTAAGTAATAATGTTAAAAGCACAATATAATTATTTGTTGGTTTTATCCTTTATCAAAGACACAACCCCAGATAACCATACTGTTGAAACAAATATAAGTATCATGCAACTATGATCTGAGGAATAAATCAGGTTTCTTACCTCCAGCTATTTTAGTATATAGTCCTGCTGCAACTGAGTGGCTTAAAACTTGTGCCGCAAGTTTTACCCTCATTTTTTGTTTGGAATTAGGCTCAAGGTGTTGTTTACTTAGGCATGGTGCAAACACAAAATTGGGATTATTATTGTCCAATTCATAAAATTGCTTGATGTGGCTCCATTTAGCGACTCCTGTAAAGTAATTATTAATAGTGTTATAATTAACTATTTTATTTATTCGTCACAAGTCAATTAAAACATAAAGTACAAAATAAATATCCAAAATTAAATATAAAGTCAACTATTCTAAGAAAATAACCCGCCTCTTATCGTTCCCGGTGTTATAATTACTTGTACAAAAAAATATTATGCTTTAAATGTACATATTTATTATTAAACAATTATTTTTCTAAAACTAAATAACAAATGACTTACCAATTCCTTGTTGGTGGTCTGATGTTATATTGGTCCTAAATCTTACATGATATTTCATGAAAAGATTTCTGAAGCACTTCAGCAGGTGTGGTGTGTCAAATAGAGTGACAATTTTGTGATTGCTCACTTCTATGAAGGGATTCTCAACAGAAGCTCCTAATTGACATAGAGCTCTCTTGTTGACTCCATCCAAGTCACAGACTGAAGCGCATATGTTTATCCCAGCATCAAAGCAACAATTTAAAACCTGAAAGTATTATAAGGGAGATTAGCAACAAATAAACTAACATCATAGTTCAGCAAAGAGTTAAATCAGCATGATCATCATTGAATATGAAGAAGCAATGCATACCTCCTTAATCAAAGCTGAAAGTCTGTCAGCTGTGACAGAACCGCTTGATAAATAATAAGCCACTGGCTGCTTAAAATGTTTCCTGACTCCAACTATCATAAATACAAGGGCATATGAAGCTGGCTGTGGAGATCTACCTTGTGTAGCATGGTCTTGAAACCCTTCAATTAAATCCGTCTTCGAATTGTACCATAAATTTTTTCTTAAGGACATTTCATCCCACAACAATATGTACTCACGTTCAGAGGGGACAAAGTGTTTTGTCGTGTTTTTTAAAATTGTGAGTATTGTTTTGTGTGTCCCCACATTCATCTTAAATTTACTTAAGAGGGATTTTAATGTGCTGGGTGCTGGTAAACAAATCATTCTCCTTAGCAATTTGTAGCTAGTTGGTGACCTCTTGTAGAGCCTCAATGCTATTATTTTAGCCTCCATGTTCCACCTGCGACCAGGCTTCTTCCTCTTATAATTCTGCAGTTCTCCTTGCAGTAACAGTGCAAATGTCGAACTCATTTTTGTATTGAGGATTTCTCGGACTGTCTCATTGTTACAAATAACATTTAAAAAAGATTAGTTTTTTAAATGTTTTACAGTTTTTTGTAATCTATACACCTTGTTCATACTACTTTTCAGTTTCCTCAACATTTTGCTTTTCTGGTCACTTTCTTGTTTTGAAGACTTGCACACAAACATTCCTGAATTGGTCGGAGTGATAATGTTTACATTATGTTCTGTTAAAGGATTCATTCTGGATGGACCGGCAACAGGTTCAAATATGGCAGATTGATCTGGCACATTAGAAGTTGTTGTATCCTGTAAATTGAAAGTTGATTATTTTAAATAAATTTAAAGATAACTCTTTAAATTTATTAGTCATAGATGAGGTAAATGTAAAAAAACATATATACAGTGTTATGGAAAAAACCAACAACCTCTTAAGAGGTCATTGTACTCATCATATATTTAATTTTTTAAATTTATATCTTGCAATTGGTTGGATAACCATTAGCAGATTTTTTGTGGGAATTCATTTATGCGAAAGTTCATTCTTCCAGTAAAGAATCTGCCTTCATATATAATTCTTACTCTGCTCTACTCAAATTCCCAATTTGGTGGCGCATAGAGCCCATGTACCTCCATAATCTTTGGGTCCAGGCCTTGTCTATGTCATTCAGAAATAGCTTTGCATAGTACAATGAACACTGAACATAATGTCTGTATTTCTGTGCTATATAAGACAGGTGTTTTAAATACACTTTCAAAATGATAATGGTACTAACCTTTTGGCATTGAACATCAGGTACAGCTGTTCTGAACAACTTCTTCTCATTAAAGCATGTGCTTTTGAAATGTTTGCTGCATAGCATCTTATGTTGTTTATGGAGTGCGTCCTGGAATTTTGGTGAAGACCAGGCTTCGTTTGGGAAGCAATACTTTGCCCATAATTCACAACTGAAAATTAAAAATATCAAAATTACACACTCATCATCAGCCTTCTAATGTTCCCACTGCTGGGACACAGCCTCCTCTCTAGGAGAGGGCTTGGGCCATAATCCACCCCGCGGGCCCAGTGCGGATTGGTGGATGTCACACGTCTTCGAATTTTTTTTTGGTTCTAGGACATGCTGGTTTCCTCACGATGTTTTCCTTCACCGTTTTGAGAGCAGTAGTGACGAAATAAATTACACAAAGTTATGCGCCAGATCGGGTTTGAACCCGCGACCTACCACTCGTAAGTTGGGGCAGTTACCACTCGGCCACCACTGCTCTCAAATTACACACTATTTTAATCATTTTCCGAGTTAAGATATTATTATATCATGTCAGTGGGTAGTCTTCGCTTTGATTGAAAGAGATGTTATATTAGATACGGGAATGGTGTAAGCAAGAAAACTTTTTATAGTAAGTACCTAATGATTTTTGGCAAGGAAAGTTGGGACTTAAGTATATAGGTATATATGTTACGTGAGTTTGTGGTAGTTAGAAGCGGAATTAACAATAAATGTGGTATTCTATGTCGTCTAAGACGAATAGCATGGAGTGTACATACCGCAGAGCATTTTTAGTGCCAGGCTTTGGAAACCGATGCAAAGTGATGCTGGGATCTTTAGAAGGTGAAGATCCACACAAGCAGCAGATTCTTGTGTTTTCTTTTTGTGAACTCATCGCGAATTAAACACAAAACAAAATCAAACAAGTCACTGTCTCAACACCGAGTCTATATCTCACAAATACACACTTAATTTCACCAAAACACAGCAACGGAGGAGCAAGCTCGACTCAACGTTATCAATGTATGTAGAATTAAATGGAAGTAGTTTATTTATTACAAATAAACATTAGTACAAGATAAAATGGTGCGCAACCGGCCGCAGACATTTTTCTTGTGACGTCAACAATGTCAAAACCAATATGGCGTCCGGACATTAGTGTTGCCACATATAATCCCCCATATATATTTTCTAATAAGTAATATTAAATTTTATATCTAATATTTCTCAACTAAGTATATTTTTTGGCATTAGAATAATAGCTAAAAGTATCTTCAAGGGTAATTTACTTTAAAAATCAATTTATACGCTCATTATTAGGGAGAATACGAAATTGTATTTTTGGTGGCAACATTATATATTTATCTCTTTTACTCTGATGTCGTTGACTCTCTCTTGTTTTCAAGCCCACCTTAATGCAATTCGTAGAACAAACTTGACAGACCCTGATTAAGATTGTCACCCCTGCTAGTAGTCTACAATAAACGCTTGTCGTGACCTGACGTGTTTCCTTTCACAACACTATACCTCACATACTTCATGTTACAAATAATATTTTATTTTATTTATTGATTACTTTCTCTAGATATAGAGAGGCAGGCAAAGAAGTAGCAAGAGTGCTGCAGAAGTTCACCCCACTGCTGGAGAGAGCTTCTATAGATGAAGCTTATTTGGATATCACTGCACCTGTTAGTAACACACTAATATTTTTACAAAACCTGGATATCAATTATTTATTGTAACATTCTCATAATTCATATATTCAAAATTATGCGTTTTCTTATTAACAGGTGCAAGAAAGAATGAAAACTCTCAATGTAAACACGGTTCACACAGGCATGATACCCAACACCTTTGCCTTAGGGTACGAGTGTGTTGAAGAGTTCCTGGCTGACGTTCACTCATGTGGCACTGAGAATATTGAGTTTGATTATGAACATGCAAAGAGGTTGCTTGTAGGCGCTGTGATAGTCAGCGAGATCAGAGCTGCTGTTTATGAAGAAACTGGTACTTGAAATACAAAAATTAAATGAAAGCCTTAATTTTATAATAGCTGGGTATAATATATACAAATTGGTGTTGCAGGTTACAGGTGTTCAGCTGGCATAGCTCACAACAAAATTCTAGCTAAACTAGTGTGTGGCATGAACAAGCCCAACAAGCAGACTGTATTACCAAAGCATTCTGTTAATATTCTTTACAGGTAACCTGATCTATTAAAACCTTTACTTCTTATCAATGATCATATCCTTATTTAAATTTCACATTCCTTTCAGCACACTACCATTGAAAAAAGTGAAACACCTTGGTGGAAAATTTGGGTACACAGTTTGTGAAATGTTAGGAATCCAGAAAATGGGTGAGCTACAAAAGTTTACTGAAAAAGACCTACAATCAAGATTTGATGAAAAAAATGGGTATATACAATTTTTTTTTAATTCCTCATTAAATGAACTTGTCTAATTTATTAAATGTATTTATAGAACATGGCTCTACAACATCGCACGTGGAATAGACCTGGAACCAGTACAAGCAAGATTTAACCCCAAGAGCATTGGGTGTTGCAAGCAGTTCCGTGGCAAGGCTGCTCTCCTTACCCTAGACAGCTTACAGAAGTGGCTTAAAGACCTGGGTGATGAAATAGATGACAGACTGGAGAAGGATGCATTGGAAAACAACAGAACACCAAAACAAATGGTGGTTAGTTTCTCCATTCAGATGCCAAAAGGCAAGGATACCAGCAGTTCTAGATCATACAATTTTACTCCTGATGATGATCTATGTTCAGAGTTATTTTCAAGCAAAGCTTTAGAACTTATTCTGGAGAGTTCTGAAGGTATCAAAGTACAGGGTAAGTAGAAGAATAGCATTGACCATCTTCACATATTTATTTTTATTCAGATTAAAATCAATGTTTACTTTTTCAGAATGTGATGGTAACAGAAGATTGAAATCGCCAATCAAATTCCTAGGCATAAGTGTTGGTAAGTTTGAAGATAATACAGAAGCGAAGAAAACTAAGAAAATATTAGATTATTTTTGTGCTGGATCATCTAAAGATATGTCAGTTTCTGATAAGCCTAAAGATAGTATTCAGACCACAATAAGAAAGCAAGAAAACACTATCACTGAACAGCCCCTTGCAAATAATAAAACTGATATAAAGAATAATGGCAAACAATACATTATGCAGAAGTTTTTACAAGTATGTGATAAATCGCAAATGAACCAAACTCAACCAGAACAAGCTAAACAGAATAACAATACAACCACTAATACTAATGAAACAGTTTATGAATCTAGTTTAGATAAGCAAGAGTCATTTTTTGCAAAGATATTGCAAAACAGCAAGGATCCCATGAGCAGAATAAAGCAATCAGATGTGGACATTCAAAAAGTGCGGCCGACGACGCCCGTCTGTGACGTGATCGCGTGTGGGGAAGATAGCAATGAGACATATTGTTCAGGTTCAACCATAGAAAACGAAATAAACAATAGTGTGGCGTTGTTTGAAGACGATTCTAAAGACGTCGTCCGTCTTACAAATATCAGAGAGTTACTAAGCAGCTCTAGAAAAATGCATGAAGCTGGCTCTGATAATTCAGAACCTGATCGAAATGCCAGTGAAATAGTACGTTCCTCCCCACAGAAGAATGATAGACCGCATGTTGGTATTGTCGATTGTCCTGAGTGTGGGAAAACAATATCAATTGATATGGTCGCGGAACATTCCGATTACCACCTCGCCTTGAAGCTAAGAGATGAGGAAAGACAAGAAGTTCGAAATGAAATAAAGGTAAAGAAAAATGAAATGAAAGTTAAACAAAATGACGAAAACAAAAAGAAAAAGCAACCTGAGGTACAAAACAAAAATGAATGCATGTCATCAATTGCCAGCTTTTTAGTAAAAATCGACGATAATATCCCCACGGAGAACTGCTCAGAATGTGGTAAAAAAGTTCCACTTGAAAGATTTGGAGAACATTTAGATTTCCATGAAGCACAAAAGCTAAGCAGAGAACTGAATAAGAAAACAAGTCCTGTGTTCTCTGGGAACAGTGTAAAACGAAAGCGAAAGTCTACTTCACCAGTGAAGAAGAGTAAAAAGCCCTGTAGACCTATTGAATCTTTCTTTAGATAATTTTATAATCAATGTATAAGGGTCAATTCCCACTGAAAGAGCAGCGGCCGTAAGAGCACGGAAAATGTAAGAGCGCGGCGCGGTGCGGCGCCGCGCGGCCCGCCGCGCTCGCGCTCAATCCCTTGCAATTACGGCCGCTGCCGGCCGTTGCTCTTTCAGTGGGAATTGACCCTTAATGTAAATATGTAATGGATTAAAGGAAATGAAACACAGATTTTGTTGTTTTAATGATGTATATTATGTTAAAAAGATTTACACACTGTAGATCTCATTCTGGATCTTCCTCCAGGCGTCAAGGGGTCCGTGCTCTGGGCGGTACTTGACGTTGCAGCCGTCGTTAGCGAGACGGCCGTCCTCACGCAGCTTCTCGAACTCCTCACGCTCGTACTTGGTGAAGCCCCACTTCTTGGAGACATAGATCTGTAAACATTTACATTCAGATTAGTACAGAACATTATATGATCTAAGAACAGTGGAAACATTTACTTGGAAGGATAAGTCATCAAAATAAAGATTTGGACCTCAGTTAGTGGACCTTGCACAGTGACTCAACCATTTATGTCTACTAGGAGGCAGGAGTCAAGATTATTTACGAGTATGATATGATAGCTAGGTGTGTAATAACTTGAATACTAACCTTCTGGCGACCGGGGAACTTGAACTTGGCACGACGCAGAGCCTCGATGACCTGCGCCTTCCAACGGTCGCTGGAGCGCACGGACATGATGGGCTGTCCGATGCGCACACGCGCTACGGTACCTTGGGGTTTGCCGAAAGCACCACGCATCCCAGTCTGGAGCCTGAAAAAGTTATGTTCATTTATTACACCAACTGTTCAGTAAATGTTATATTTGTCATGCATAGCTGTAACTTCAATGGGGCAATGGAATCTATACTAATATATAAAGCTGAAGAGTTTGTTTGTTTGAACGCGCTAATCCCAGCAACTTCTGGTCCGATTTGAACAATTCTTTCAGTGTTAGATAGCCCATTTATCGAGGAAGGCTATAGGCTACCTGCATCTCGTGGGAAACCGCTGGCAGATGCTAGTGAAATATAAATCAGTAGAAAACTTGTTTTTTAGATTTAATTGCCACAATATAGAAGTAAGAAGATCTGTATCAAAAGAGGGTAAACCCATAGCTCTCAGGGACACATTGGTATTTCTTGGAATACCCTACCTCTTGTTGTAAAAAGTTGTAACTGTTCACCCACAAATCAATATGGCAACAAAGACAAATATTTTTTTGTATATACACCTACCCTAAAGGCTCTAAAACTACTGAACCTCTTCTCTCAGTATCAGAAAGCTACATTTAATGTCAAGTTATGTGTATTTTATCTGATAACAGGCCCACAGGACGCAAGTTAAACCATGGGAAAACAACTACATACTTTCATAATAGTTTTGAAATTTGTTGTATGGCATAATAACTAAGTCACCTACACATTTGGCATAGGCGTTTGTCATATTAAATGTAATGTAGGGACTGGTAATAATAATGTAAGATCAACAATTTATTGCAAGTCACAGTGATCTAGGCATGAGTAAGCTAGGCACTATTTTATTGTGGTTTTCACAATGTTGTGCAACCTTTGTTTTGATGTTTCGAGGATATACCAATTTTATCTTGAGATAAATAGGTACAAAAAAATATGTTCCAAATCTAGATAAGAACTAAGATGACATGCAAGTTTCATACACTTTAATACATGTACAGATTTACTGCTGTTTGTAAATGAAATCTAGCATAATAATAAAAAAAAAAAACATCTCTACCAGTTGATACCAATAATGGAACCAGTTGGCACCAACGTAAAATATCAGCCAATGGATAAGACAAAAACTTAAAACAATAGGCATGATGACAGTAATCAAAAATCATTAAAATAATATATTTATTAAATTAAACTTGAAGCTTGGAATATAAAACACGCATTGTTTTCTTTATTAATAATGTGATTAATATGTATTTTTATAAAATAAAATTACGAAATAAGGCAATCCGCCATGATATTTTGAACACCAATCAGAGCTCGTGACGTCATTTCTCAAAACAACTCGCGCGAAATCGCGCGAACGTCACATTTCGTTATTGTGAACTTCCACTGCGATCTTTGTTTTTAATTAATTAATTGTTTATAACACGAGTTACGGAGCCCGGATTTATCAAGGCAAACAGCGCTAATTTGCCTAGAATTGATATCATAATGCTGAGAAAGTTTTTGGCATCAAATAAAGATTTTTGTTCAGCTGAATTTAGAAATGTTAAAACTTCCATGTAAGTATACTAGTTTAATTAAAAAACAATGAGAGATGAAACCTAACCTCGAAATAGTTATTTACATTATAAACTATGCTAGAATCTAGAGAACTATGTAATAACTTACATCAAGGTGATCTTCACAAAAATAAAGTTGTACCCTGGGCAATATTGCTTTTGAATCTCGCCTTGCAAGTTTAAGCCACTTGTTTCGTATTTTATTGTGAGGAACGTACACAAATAACTTATCCGGAGTTGTTTTGGATGTGTTCTTACACTGGGGGACCCCACAACACCTATGCCCTTTCAAATTCATATTTAATAACACAAAAAACTTAATTATTGCACGAGCGTTGTTTACTTGCGTCTTGTAATTTCAGTCGTGACGTCACAAGTGACGACATGACACTGACAAGCGTTTTCGCGCCGGATTCAAAGTGGACAGAGAAAAATGCAATTATTTGATAAAAAAACTTCGCATTTTCTTAAAATTAATAATTTTTCATATAAAATAGACGTATACCTACATCATACAAAGGAATTTAAAAATTTGTCATCATGCCTATTACAAACACACCCCATTTTATTGAAACCATTTATGGTCACAGCAGTAGTCCATCCATTATAAATTAATAAGTTGTTAAAGACTTTCAGCTCAATGTAAAAATAACATTTAGAATGCCAGAAGTGGATCTACACAACACTAAGTCAATGACCTTCATAAGGCGATGGAACAAATAAAAACACTACCACAAGGGTTATTACCACATGTAGATAGTGCTAGTGATACTTATTTGCCTTCTAAAATAACCTACAAATAAGTATGGAACTAAATGGCCAGTATCTTAGAAACACAAGTACTGATGTATAAAAGATTCACTGAGAGTATGTATGAAACTGAATTCTTAAACATCATTACAAGCATGCAATTTTCGAAAGTGTTGTAAACTGTACAGAAGTAGGATATTATAAAAATCATCAATGTAGCTTACCTATCAGCTCCAGCGCACGATAACATTTTGTTGATGCGGATAACATGGAATGGATGCAACCTGATGCGGATGTGGAACTGGTCCTTGCCGCAGTTCTTCACGAGGTACTTGTTGCAGCAAATACGGCCTGCTTCCAGAGCCTCAGAGCTAAGCTGCTCGTACTCGTCGGACACAAGGTGCACGCATAGCGGGAAGTCGTCCACGGCAGCCTTCTTCTTACCCAAGTCGAAGATACGGATCTTGGGGTCGGGCACACCACGACAGAACCGTGACTTAGGGTACGGCTTGTTTTTACAGTACCGATAGCTGAAAACGACATTTTACACATTAAAACTTGTCTCAAATCATAACCAAAACACAGTTTTAGAGGTTGGAAATTATTTACCATCTCGCTGGTCGGCGCCCCATTGTGATCTGAAATAAATCGAAAAATAAATTAAACAGCTATAACACTACACGTTCTCAAATTATCACAGCAAAATAATCATCACTTATAAAGATTACATTAGATTTTATAATAAAAAATTATCAGCACCTTCACAAAGTGACACCACTTCCACGAAAAGACAGACGGAAGTTCGTTTGACGTTGACGTTGGTTTTTTTTTTTGGGGGTGACAAGTGCAAAAAATATTAAAAAATAAAACTCTATAGCTCAACAGATTTGTACGGTTTTTGAAACGTTGATGAGTTATCTAAATCATAAATTCCTCACGAAAATTCTCTTTTCACTTGCTATACCACATAGATAGAGATGGAGTCATCTTTCTTGAGTTTTCTTCTCCACTTCGCTCTATCTGTTTCTCCTTCTCGAGGACAAACTCCGCTTACGAAATCAACTTCCGAACATTTTTGAAAATTTCTATCGACCTTTTAAGAATTTTTAAACGATTGAGAAACTGTCAGACAGTCAGGTCAGAAAATGTCAGCTGCGTGAGAACAAAATAATAGACGTATTTTTGCGTAAAATCAATTAAATATCTTCTGTGTTTGTTTTCAAAATGGGTGCATTAACAAGTAGGCAAAATGCTGGTGTAGAAGAAGCAGACGTAGTGTCCAACCATGCTTACAAATATCCTCCTAGATCAGGTAAATGCCGTAGCTATAATTTGATTACCTATATTTTATTTGTGTGTCGTGTTCAATGAATTTGATCCATTCTCGTCCTCAATGTTTATTCATACAGCAGCTACAGCTATGCAAATGCAGTGATTAAATGTTGATTCTTTCAAAACAACGAACTGTGAGATCACATTATGTGTAATTATTTGAACAGTAACAAGAAGGAAAACACTATTGTTGATCTATCATTGAATGCTGCACTAGAAGGTCGCCTAGGATTGTGAGGTTCAAGCAAATAGTGATTTAATTGAACTCAAGAGAGTTTATCTAAGTAAATCTTTTGCTATAATCAAAATAATAAGGAGCATTATGACAGACAAACTATGTCCTAGGCATAGAATGTAACTTGGAATAATCGGAAATTATTTTATAAGTTAAAACAGTCGTACTTTTTGGTTTTTGTTTCTTACTTTTAGTGTGTATTGTGGTCAATATGTGACTTTTTATCAACCTCAAAATCTGTACCATTATATTTACATAAAAAAGAAAACTTAACACTAATAAAGGGCGTTGAAAAATTGTATTTTCAACAATATAATCCATAAATCCAACATAATGCACCTTTTCAAATATTTCCACCATAGAAAACATCAATTTCTAATGTTTTAAAGTCCTAATTATAAACGAGTTAATGCCAAAAAGAACATTAAGAAACTGATGATGCAGGTAACTACTTTGGGAGTCACTTCATCATGGGCGGCGAGAGGTTTGACACCCCACAGCCTGAAGCATACTTGTTTGGAGAAAATGCAGATTTGAATTTTCTAGGCAGTAGACCCACACCTGTAAGTATAACTGAATTATACTGAAATATTGAATAGTAAAGGAGAGACAATATACTAAAAGCAACATACTATTTAATACTCTTCAAATTGAGATGAACTGACAGAATTATTGCAATAACTATATAGTTGATTAAAAGTGTCATAAATAATATTGAATTAATTAAATTTTTACTCTAATAACAAATACCTTAGCAAATAACAAACTGTTTTTATGTGATTTATCACAATTAATTAATAACAATTGATATGTCCTCAGTTCCCGTACCCCCCGCCACAGTCTAATGAGCCTACGAAAACATTAAAAAGTTTAGTGAATATACGCAAGGAGTCTTTACGTTTTGTTCGTTGCCCTGAGCCTGTTGGTAAGCTGGCGGAGAACAAGATTGGAGACGGGATGATCAAATCCGTGGACAATAACGGCAAAGGGACGTATTACAATATTGAGTTCACTTTTGACTGTGATGCAAGATGTGCCATTACCGTATTCTATTTTTGTACTGAAGAAGTTACTCCCACTGGTGTTGTGTAAGTATTGTTTTCCTATTGGTTTGATAATTTCTTGTTATCAAAAATAACTTTATTGAGATTGTGACAGGAAAATGATAGGTTTGTTATTGCAAGTAAGACAATGAGTCTTACTTTACGTAACTTGTAAGTCAATTAAATATATTTTATTTCCCAGCAGCTTTAGTTACTCTGTTGTGCATAAATGCTGATTATCAGTTAATTATTGGTGCATTGGCTTTAAGATTAGAAAAACCTGCTTCCACCCTTAAAGTGCACCAAAAATGGTGGTGTAAGATGTATTTTCTTTGTCCAGTTATTACCCGCGCGATCCAGCGATGAATTCTCAGACATACCACTACAAGAAGGGTGCAAATCAGCAGTTCTGTCAAATTTCACACGTATTCGACCCGTCCAAACATCCTGAGGAGGATTTGGTGTACAACGCAGACAGGGAGATCATACCTATCGCGATATACTGTGTCGTTGATGAAGGACAGGAAGGTAAGGAGTATTCCCTCCCCCATAGGTGTTCAGTGGCGGATATACCGCACTGCTGATTTCTTCTTTTTATGTACTCTTTATGAACTCCCCTATGTACACCCAAATGTATTCCCCCTCAGCACAATTATACTTATGTGCTCCTACTACGTACTCCCGTATGTGCTCCCTTATCTACTCTCTTATTTACTACCCCTATGTGCATCTACTCTCTCTTATGGACTCTAGTTACATTTCCCGTAAACAAGTAAATAAATGCAGAATGAATAATTCATGAAGTTCACAATGTTGTATTAGATTAGATTGTAATCGAACTGATTCGTTGTGCAACATTGTTCGCCGTTGTTACGGCTAACGCCATTGACCTAACGTCAGTTAATGACAATAATAAAATAACACGAGCGTAAAAACAATAATCAACCTTTAAACTATTTATTACTTCTTTGTCTATAGCCTACACCCGAAATTCATCAGGTGCTTCTGTAATTAATTAATCCGCTTGCATTGATTAAGCCAATCTCATCTCAATCTTCAGAACATCTCTCTCTGGCAATAATTATCGACCATGCTTATATTTATACCTACCAGTAAAACTGAAGTAATATCTGGCTTAGATCATAAAGCTTCAAGAACTTTTGTTTTCGAGATTGCAATGTGTTGGTCTGCCCAAGACTGAGTTATCTCCGGGGGAGGTCTACGACGGCAACGCTGTGATTGTGCATAATATTGTATTGTTTTAGAAATAAGGCAGTCTCACACGACGATAGCGGTGGTGGAGAAGCACTCGGACGGCACGTACGTGCTGAAGGCGCTCAAGCAGAAGCTGTTCGTGGACGGCCTGTGCTACTTGCTGCAGGAGATCTACGGCATCGAGAACAAGAACCTTGATACTAAGGTCAGTATGACACTGAATGCCAAACCGGTAGGTAGGTATTGTACACGCTGAATACTTACATAAGTTTGCAATGGCCCTTAGGTCTAAGAATTTCGCAACATGCTTATGCTTTCCAGTTTTATCTGAATGTATTGATTGTATTACGCAGCCGAGTTCAGACGAGGAGACGGAAGACGGCGGTTCAGAGTGCGTGATCTGCATGTGCGACGTGCGCGACACGCTGATCCTGCCGTGCCGCCACCTGTGCCTGTGCAACTCGTGCGCGGACTCGCTGCGCTACCAGGCCAACAACTGCCCCATCTGCCGCGCGCCCTTCCGCGCGCTGCTGCAGATCCGCGCGCTGCAGCGCCGCGCCGACAACGCGCCGCCCGCGCCGCCGCCTACTGATGTACGTAGTCTGTGTAGTGTATACAAGTGATCCTGCCGTGCCGGCTAGTGCCTGTACAACAACTGCTGCAGATCCGCGCGCTGCAGCGCCGCGCCGACAACGCGCCGCCCGCGCCGCCGCCTACTGATGTACGTAGTCTGTGTAGTGTATACAAGTGATCCTGCCGTGCCGGCTAGTGCCTGTACAACAACTGCTGCAGATCCGCGCGCTGCAGCGCCGCGCCGACAACGCGCCGCCCGCGCCGCCGCCTACTGATGTACGTAGTCTGTGTAGTGTATACAAGTGATCCTGCCGTGCCGGCTAGTGCCTGTACAACAACTGCTGCAGATCCGCGCGCTGCAGCGCCGCGCCGACAACGCGCCGCCCGCGCCGCCGCCTACTGATGTACGTAGTCTGTGTAGTGTATACAAGTGATCCTGCCGTGCCGGCTAGTGCCTGTACAACAACTGCTGCAGATCCGCGCGCTGCAGCGCCGCGCCGACAACGCGCCGCCCGCGCCGCCGCCTACTGATGTACGTAGTCTGTGTAGTGTATACAAGTGATCCTGCCGTGCCGGCTAGTGCCTGTACAACAACTGCTGCAGATCCGCGCGCTGCAGCGCCGCGCCGACAACGCGCCGCCCGCGCCGCCGCCTACTGATGTACGTAGTCTGTGTAGTGTATACAAGTGATCCTGCCGTGCCGGCTAGTGCCTGTACAACAACTGCTGCAGATCCGCGCGCTGCAGCGCCGCGCCGACAACGCGCCGCCCGCGCCGCCGCCTACTGATGTACGTAGTCTGTGTAGTGTATACAAGTGATCCTGCCGTGCCGGCTAGTGCCTGTACAACAACTGCTGCAGATCCGCGCGCTGCAGCGCCGCGCCGACAACGCGCCGCCCGCGCCGCCGCCTACTGATGTACGTACTCTACGAAGTTTGGACGATGAATTATTGAAATAACAAGTTTTTATCCGCTCAGCAATAGTCCCACAGTTTGATCATCACGGAAGCCGACTTCAACATAGTTGGGAAAAAGGCTCCGAAGATGATGAATAGTTCCACAGTTTGATCATCAATTGAACTTGCATGAAAACTGACATTAATTGAACTTCCATGAGAACGGGCGAACAGTTTTTTTTTGCGAATAAATGTAACAGCAGTAAATAAATAATAACAGCAGTAAAACGAGTATGTTCCTCCATCAGGGCAGCACAGAGAACATCCCGGCGGGCTACGAGCCGGTGTCCCTGCTGGAGGCGCTGAACGGGCCGCACCCCGCCCGCGCGCTGCCCGCGCCGCGTCCCGCGCCCGCCATCGCCAGCCCCGACACCGACACCGCATCGCAGGTACAGGGAACATAGTGTATTGAACTAATGGACGTTATTCAAAAATAAATTATTTGTAGATTATTTTTTCAATCGGACATATTGAAACATTCAGTTTGTTTGTACTTTTTAAGTATATCTTAGACACCAATTACTGTGTTTCGGATGGCACGTTAAACTGTAGGTCCCGGTTGTCATTGAACATCCTTAGCAGTCGTTACGGGTAGTCTGACGCCAGTCTGACCATGGGGTACTGGGTTGCCCGGGGTTAAGGAGGTCAGATAGGCGGTCGCTCCTTGTAAAACTACCAGTGTTTTACACTCAGCCGCATCCGGTTAGACTGGACGCCGATCCCAACATAGTTGGGAAAAGGCTCGGGAGGCGATGACATATTGAAACATAAAATACACTTTATTATATACTTTATTAATTTACTAGCTTCCGCCAGCGGCTTCGCCCGCGTGGTGTGTTGATAAAAAGTTGCCTATGTGTTAATCCAGGGTATCACCTATCTACATACCAAATTTCAACCAAATTGGTCCAGCCGTTTTTGCGTGATTGAATAACAAACATACATCCATACATTCTCACAAACTTTCACATTTATAATATATGTAGGATGTAGGATGTATAATAAACTTTTTTTTTATATTATAGCTTTAAATAATTTTGCAGGCAGCAGAAATTCTGAACCGTTGCAACTTAGAGCGCAGTTCGTCTACGAGTTTGGGCAGCAGCGGCAGCAGGAAGGCCAAGAGTGGTTCCAAGGATGACGTCAAGAGTGTACGCGACAGGTCCGCTGCACAAACTGTTACGCCTGAGGTACGTAAACTCTACACTTCCTAGAAATTTTAATAAAATAAAAAAATAGGGTTGCTACACACATAAGCGGGCCGGCATCGTCGGTTCAGCAGTTTACATAATGTCGAACAAGAAAGCCGACCCGAAGTAAATACTACACTTGTTCGGCTTGTGCCGATCGAGAACTACCTTGGTCGCTAAAAGCCGTCGACTCTTGCGGATCTTGAGATTGGGCAGCCGAGCGCAAAGTGATTCCCAAGCATTCATCCTCATATTTTCGATTTTGTCGCCTAGAATAATACCGGCCCTCTTATGTATTAGCAACTCTTACCTACTATTTTTTTAAGGTCATTAAATTAACCCTCAGAAATCTATTCTCTATTCCAATTGCAATTATCCTTTGTGAACACAAAAACACTGTCCCGAGCACAAGGTCAATAGAATCAGGTGCAGGTTGACACAACTTAGACATAATGTTGTTTACAGTTCCGTATGTCGGTGCTGTTGGCGCGCGAGGAGGAAGCGAAACGCGCGGAAGAGAAGGCGGCCGCCAACAGTCCGTTGTTGTACAACCATCATATCGTTAATGGAGATAAGATCTCTAAGGTAGGTTGTTTTTTTATTTTTGTATGACTGACGAAAAAATGAGGTTGTACATGTTTGACCTATGTATGTATGTCGGTTTGCGATTATCTCTTTGGCTGAACCCGTTAGGAGAAGCCTTCTTTTTGTAAAAAGTGTTTTTTTTTTAACGATGAATTTGATTTTTATTGTACGAAGCTTGGTATTTATTTTATTAGATTAGAGTGTTTTTTTGCCAAAAAACGCTACTTCCACCGTTTTTTAAGAAAACGTTATTATTTTTTGTAGCACCAATAATCGGGCCGATGTTTTCGTAGTACATTTATACTAGGATTTTCTGACCGACTTTTTGTACTATGAGTGCGTTGCACTTTTCTTATAAGTAGGTCTATTTTTCTCCTACAAAAATCGGTCACCGATTATCGGACGAGCCTTAATGACACTTTTTCTTTGTCTGTTATGTCAGTCGTCCCTGAGCCTGGAGTACGGGTGCGCGGCGGAGGCGTCGGGCTCGGAGGACGAGGCGCGAGCCCCCGCCGAGCCCGACAGCGACGCCGAGCGACTCTCGCCGCTACTCACGCAGCCTACGCCCAACGGGGTAAGACGTCGTATACCCTCTATCTCTAAATATATCTTGTTTCTTCTTCTTTTTATCTTCTAGGTAAAACTGGTCATACTTTTCTAAAGATGCGTATAAGTTGTGCACGGCATCTTGAACGTTAGAACGCCCGAAGGAGCCGCACGCTTACGGTTGTTATAGACGGGAATATTAAGGATTGCGACGTCACTCCTTTTTAAATGTTCTGCTAAAGTGACGTCACATTAATATACACACGAAAGGAAAAGTATTTTTCCATTTTTTTTGCTTACCTAAAAGACAGACATATCACTTTTTCTACTCCACCTAATTATTAATGATTACTTAATATCGTTGTGTGTCATACTAATAATCATTGTATTATCAGACGGTATGCAGCGGCGCCGGCGTGTCGCCCAGCGGGTCGGCGCTGCGGCTGTCGGCGCCGACGCTCGCGCACATCGACGACACCGACACCGACGAGCCCGACAACAAGCACAACTGTCAGTACGACACTAGAACACGTAACAATTACATATACATACACACATGTGTGTAGTGCCACAGAGTGATGTATAAATGGAGGGTACACTGCAACAATGTTTTTGTTAATGTTACGTATTTAATTACATGGTTCCTTTATTCTGTAACAGTTTACTTTTAAAAAGTACATCCTTCAATTTCGTTTTTGTGGGCCTATAAAATGGTTCATGAATGAAAGAAGACGTAAAAAATAAAGAAGTCCCTATTTTGTGGTTATGAACTCTTATCGTAAAAATGAACTCTCCATTTGTTCACTACTCTGTGTCTATTCAACATATTTATCTATCGATAATTATCTTTCATGCTCCTATAGTTATGTTCAATCAAACCCTTATTCGATCGTCCGCTAGTAGGCCGCTATTTCTATATTCCTGTTTGTAGACTTTTCGAGAGAGCTTTGCTTGGAAATAAGGGTGATATCACTCTCGTTTAGGACCTATCATAAGACCTTTGCTCATTTTGAATAATAATATTACAAATAGAGGCGTCCTCAAAAAAATACCCTTGATATGCAAAAAGAAATATAAAATACAGACTTTTATACTTATTTTTTACATACTTACATAATGTAATACATGTTACAAAGCATGTTTAGCTTAAATAAGTGTCAAACACCACAATATACCAAGTTAGTATAGGAAATGTTAGTATTTCATCAATAGCATCAATATTATTTATCAAGTTAGTATAGGAAATGTTAGTATTTCATCAATAGCATCAATATTATTTATCAAGTTAGTATAGGAAATGTTAGTATTTCATCAATAGCATCAATATTATTTATCGAGTCCCAACGTTTTAGGGTGATCATTGCATCAAAATTGTCGTTTCTGTAATCAGCGCTTTAGTAAACGTACAAATAGCAGTCACCCATAAATTCGACATGCTTGTTATTAGAAATTGTCGCATCTAGTTAGTCAGGGGGGCATTGTTCGGCCACCGTGTGTGGAGTGTGTGAGGTAGTGCCTCGTGAACAGTTGATAATTGGGTGTCAATCGCACGCAGCGAGCGGAACACAGTCTCGTAACGATGTGGAGTCGCCGGCAGTCGCCGAGGACTCAGATTATTTCACGCCGGAAGACACCAACACGACCATTCTGACCGTTCCTAAGACGAACAAACTTGCAGTAAGTCCGCCATCTTGCATCAGCTGTCATCGTAGTCGTGACGTCATCATTGAGCTTTGTTTGTGTGCGTGTTAATTCGGTTTTGGTTTACGCGATGTTGTTTTGTTTTGTCCGCGTCGTGTTTAATTTGCACTTTCATTATCATGTAACGCATCCGTATGTATGTTGTCAAGTGATCTGCGGCACGTTGCAGGAGCCGAGCGATGCACTGCGCTAACACTGACGTGGCTTCACGCTGCCAGGCATTGCGGGGCTTTTGTAACGCTGTCTCATGTGCATATCGTGGCCAATATATCTAGTTAATCAGGCCATAATATGCACATGCAAGTAAATATTAGAAATCTAAACGTACACCATTAGACCGTGGCTAATATTAGTGTCTGTTACAGGAGCCGACTAACAATGGAGATTGCACTCCCCAGCGCTGGGCCTTACCGCACCACGTCACATCACTGCCCGGTACTAGTTTCTTTCACATTCGTAAATAACTGTCCCTTAGGTAGTCCAAACATTTTTTTTTGGGTCTGACACAGTCTAACCATGGGTTATTGGGTTGCCAGACTGTTTGAGGAGGTCAGATAGGGCAGTCGCTCCTTGTAAACACTCTGCTGCATCCAATTAGACTGGACATAGTCCCCCAACATAGTCGTGTAAAAGGCTCGGAAGAGAGGTAGACCAAACGTTTATTGTTACTGTTATCTTACTGTCTTTAAAGTCCAAAGTACCAGTGGTTAGGGCCCCAGAAACAGAAACCTCAAAGAGATTATTATTATTAGCCATGTTTCCAGGAACACCTCTAAGCCAGTCCAGCGTGCGTTCATCAGGCGACTCGTACAGCTCGACGTCGTCCACGCGACAGCTACTCGCCCCCGTGGCGGGGTCGCCGCTGGCCACCGACACCGCGTGCTAGCGCCCAAAGCGTCGCCCGCCGCTCTGCCGCCCTACTGAACTGTATAATCACGTCGAGTATACGTTGCCTCCTTACTAACTTCACTTTCATCTACAGCATGAGTTAAAAGCAATAGTACTGTGGTCTTGCAGCTCCTCTAGCGGTCACTAACTGAACAAAAATTTGCCATACAAATAATTTACATAGTTTTACAGCACCTCTAGCGCTCATCTACGGAACTAAAATTTGCCATACAAAAATGTATGTAGTCGATTACGAGTATCGACAATACTATTGCTTTTAACTCATAGTAGAGGTATAGATCTTGTCGAGTATCTCTGCTTGTCCGAAGTTGACTAGTAGTAGCTAGTGGTGACTTCATGATAAACAAATAACAAGAGTACACATGTACAAGGCTTCAATGACTAACTTCGGAAAAGTAAGGTAATTTGGCGGGAAGTGTACACTGTCCGATGTATCTTGGCGACACTGCAATATCATTTTTCAGTATTAGCTCAAAATTTGAATACAAACTGACATTTAAGGGTGTATGTGAATTTAGTCGATAGTTTGTGGTGAAATTAGCCAATTTACTGTGCAATAGATTTTGTTTCTAAAAGTTCCTTCCTTCACAGATGTGAAGCTAAATTTCTAATTCCAGAGTTGCCAAGATACCTCCAACTTACGTTAGTAGAATGCCATATTCAACGTATAAAATGCTGGTGTAGCGCGTAGTCGGTGAGTTCGCGACCATAAATATCTTCTACTCTTGACTTTCATAGACAATACATGTATGTACGTAATATATCGGAAAACTGAATATTACACTGAAATTGTGTTGGACATGACTAATTATCTGTATTGCAGCTAAAATAAGTTTTATTTAGGTATATTCTGGCAGATATATTAATGACGTAAATAATAATAAACTCAACCAACCCCCAACATAGACAAGTGTGCGCTTCGCAATTCTTTTTTTTGTCCATTTTGTTTGTATCTGAACAAATTGTTGAAAGAAATTGTATTACTTTTATTTTGGTACAATGGCCCTCATTAGGCAGGTGAAACCGCGGGAAATAATAGTTAATTAAAGCAAATGTTTACTTCAGCTTGCCAAGCAAAATGTAAATTATACAGAGTGGGTTGAATTTAGTTTGTATATATTTGCATAAATGACTACACCCACATCCGTCCCTACTGCATGTTATGTGTACTGGAAATGAAAAACTGTCTAGATTTTTCTCGACATTTCAGTTGCCTTTATGCTCAATTTATATTATTTATAATAGGTAATAAATAAAACAAATATCATATTATTTTTGTGAACTATGCAATATTAATATTATAGGGTTTGCTTGGGCCATTGCTCTCTAAAATGACATCTAAATTAAAATATTTTGCAAGCAGTCCCAAGTCAGCCAAGATTTTATATAGGTAGTTAGTGTCAATTTCTCATATTAATATTAAATGTATAGGTTATTATTAATAAAATATGCCAATTTTGGTGTAACAGCTTGTTTTTCTTATGTGATGGACCTTCAAGGTAATGAATCTATTTTGTATGTAATTTTAAGAAATATGCCCATATTATGCAGGCATTATGTAAAATGTATTTTATGTAAGATATTTGAGGTATAATGCATCATAATAGTATTCCATCTGAGTGTGTATACAATTCAGTAGGACATTATTCATAGACTGATCAAGAACATTCCTCTATTGAATCTCAAATGGTATGAAATATGTAACAGTGGTTCAGTTGAGAATCATTTCTGTAGGTGTAAAATTGTGTATTCTATCATATAGCTGTAAAAAGTGTATTATTTCATTAAAATAATCTCTAATAATGTAAAAGTTTTTTTTTCATATGAATCTTCAAGAAAACAAAGATACTTGTCCTTTTATTAAAAACTTTATTGTGATGATTTTGCAAATATATTTTATGAATATACTTCAGCAGATTATTATAATTGAATAGGCAAGTCCAAAGACCTAGTAAGCAAGGTTTAAAACAAAAACCTAAATAAATGTAGGTATAACTCTAAAAATACAATAACTATTCACTTAATATAGATAAAATCAATTTATGTAAAATTCTGTATAAAAGATGACTTCAAATAAAATATAATAATTGACTTTAATACAAAGTATTCTCAGCTTTGGTTCTGCATTGTTTGTATATTGTAGTTAGAATTTTCTGCATTACAATCATCTGCAGTACTGGGACCAGAAACTTTTTTCATGGCCTGTCTCCGTGCTGCATATGCAGACATCCTGGCGAGGCGCGCCTGCCTCTGCTCGGGAGATTCATTAGCCAGCCTCTTGGCAGCATACGCTGACATTCGTGACAAGCGTTTAGCTCTCTGTTCACTTGTTTCCAGTGATAGTCTTTTAGCTGCATACTCTGACATGCGCCTGAGTCTGACTGCGCGCTGCTCAGGAGTTTCATTAGCGAGCCTCTGTGCGGCGTAAGCTGACATCTTCGCTAAGCGCGACGCTCGCTCGTTTGGCGATTCACACTTCGGACCCGAGTCTCTGCGTCTTCTCCGTTTAGTGGGTTCTAGCATTGCTAGTGGGTCTAACTCCTGTGGAGATTGCATCGAATCTTCTAACTCATAATTTCTGTCACAGCTCGTTTCTTCGTGCTCTTTCTTAACGTTTTCATAAGATATTTGTTCATGTTCAGAATTCATACCTGTAGCGTTAACTGTTTTGTTACTTTCGCTGTATTCCGATTTCACAGTAGAGATCCATTCATTATTTGTTTTCGCTATAACCATTTTCTTCCAGGAACAATCCGATGTATTCAAATCACCCATATTGATTGTTCAGGGATAGAGTTATCCATAGAACCATAACGAATAAGACAATAGGAATTAAATCTTCTTTAGCATAGAAGTTATATCAGATCTAAACTTTCACTGCACAAACAAGGATAAAAACCGCAGCGCTGATTTTAACTCCAAATTTTTTGTCACTAGCTGACTGATAGCGAGGAATTGGACAGCAGACGAGAAATGAACGTAAAGAACGAACTAATTTGAATGATAAAGTTTTCGAACGAATGGTACAGAATAGGAAAACGTTGCCACTTTTTGTTTTATTGATTACACAGCTAAACTGAATAAAATAATATAAATTATTTTAATAAATCTGCAAATACACAACTTCTTAAACAATTAATAAAATATTGAAATCATAATTCAAAAACGGACGACCAAATGATCATGGAAGGGATCATAATGTTAGAACTATATCTTATTAACTGAAATGTGGGTTTGTTTTGTTCCCACAAGTTCTACAGAAGAGTTCTACGGTTAAACGAATAGAAATATTTTTCCGGCGTTTCTACTTATCACACGTTATTAGGTATAGCAAAATAGCAGTTTCCCGTAGCAACAATATTTTCTGTAACCTTTCTGTTTGCAAATTGTAAATAAACTAGCAATACCTAATGTGTGAGTTGTCAAAAAGTTGGCATTTATTCCATCTGTTTTATTTAGCAAATCTATTTTCATATCCTCACACTGCGGCTAACTTAAGGGTATTTATTCTATTTTATTGAACTATACCCAGAAAACAAACGTTAAAAAACAATCCGAATCACTATAAAATGTTTTTGTTTCATAATTTCGTTAAATATCATTTAAGTAGTAAAGCATCTGTGATTAGAATTTTTAGCTATTTGTTTCACTATTTTTATCTTTTGTTGTCTTTGTGTGAGATATTCATAAACTGTTTTGATTTTTAGTGATTGCGACCTTTAAGAGGTGTTCGCTGTTCAGCAATTTGATGACATAATGGTGTAATAGTTTGTTGCTGTTGTTGTCGATTGTCACTTAACATGGATAGTATACCAGACTCACCAGTCAAGATGAGCCCCCTCGCGGAGCCCGAGGGCTTCCTGGAGAGCGAGACGGATTATTCGAGCATCAGAGGAAAGGTAAACAATATTGATATGTTTGTTTACCAACATATTGTTCCCGCGTAAAGTTACGCTTACTGCCCACACACATCGCATCCTAGTGCTTTACTTAATGATATTATTTTAATTTCTTTGCATTTATTTAATTGGTTAATTCCAATGTATATGCTAATATCTAAATAAAATCATATGGAAAAACAGTATCCCAAGTATTGCACCATAGCAACATTGCATCATATTGCTTATTGAATACACAGACTTGCATAATTGTCATAAATGTATTGATAAATATCTGTAATTCAGAAAATGATAGTCTGAATAGGGTTGAAAGACATTTGAAGAGTCTCTGGGAGGACTTCCGTTTACCAGTTTCTTCTAATCTATCATAAAATACATATAAACAGATACATGGTAAATCAGGAGAAAACCTTATTATTCCAATAATTATAATAAACTAAAGTCTGTCCACACATAAATAAAAAAAAATACTGTAATATTTCATCATGTCCTTGACCAATTTATTTTATTGAATATAGCGATTTCACCCGCATCCCATGGGAACTACTGCCCATACCAGGTTAAATATAGCCTATGTTAGCTTTTCAATGGTGAAAGAATTAAAAAAATCAGACGGCCTTTTTGGGTTTATCCATTACACAAACAAAAATGAAAATTTTTGCTCCTTGTAATATAATCTTAGTATAGATTCTAATTTACCCTTCAATATAAATATCTTTGGAGTTACTATGGGAAATTATTAATATAAGTATTGTTTTGTAGATGATACTGGTTAGCCCGACAGCTGATGAGTACGAGCTGCTACGTAAACAGTTGCTGGAGAGGCTGGAGTCAGGCAACGGAGAGATCATTTATGATATCGGACAAGGAGAAGGTAGGCACTTATCTGAGACTGGATTACTTGAACAACTAAACTTTACACTTACAAAATGGTTTTGGTTGAGGCAGAAAAAGGTTAAAACATGAGATTTTTAATTGAATGTAGAGGTAGTTAGGTAGGTCAACAAAAAGTTATTTTTTACAAGAATGTAACAATAAGTAATAACATCAGAGTACAGTATCAGTACATCTGATAATGACAAAATAAATGAATGAAAAGCACATTATTTTTACAGTACCTAAAGGTTTTCTTCACAATTAACCTTCATACTTAGAAATATGTAAACAATTATAAACACATGTTTAATTCAATGTTGTCTTTGTTATGTAATTTGTATTTAACATGAATTTATTTATCATTTTACAATAGTGGTCAATGTTTCATCATACAAAATAAGTACCTCCAACGATTAAGCTCATCAACATTATGAGTCATTGGTGTATTCATATTATAGGTATACATATCTGTAAAATTATAAATGTGAGTTTTTTTTGCTTGAACACCCTAAACTCAGGAACTGCTCATTGAATTCATAAAAATATTATTGTGTTAGATAGAAGAAACTGCTGGTGGAAGCTTGAAGCTTGAGCAAAAGCTCACACTATTCAATATTTATACCTCAGTTGTAGAATTTCATAAGAGAATATGTCGAGATTTGCTTTTTAAACAACATTCCTATAAAAGTTCAAGTGCTTATGTTTATCCCCATTCCAAATAGCCTATCAATGAAGCATCCGCAATGACTATGTGTCAACAAATATTTCGACGATAACGATACGATAAAATTGTATAATTTCGTAAATGACAGACATCTAGATAAAGCACATTAATGTTGCAAGGTGCAGTTAGGAAGACAGTCCACTTCCTTATCGCAATGATCGGTTCGACGCACGTGTGTGCATGTAGTAATAACCGCTACTCTTAATAGTGTTTAACCGCGAACGAATGTAATATCTATTGTTCATAATACGGAGCTAGCACTAAGATGTTTATTTTTTATTTATAGCCTCTTTTCGGACATGACAGTATTTCTTATTTTTCGTATATTGTTTTTTTGTTCCACTTTTGCGTGTCCGTGGCACAGGCCTCCTTCAATCTATTCCATACTGTACAGTTTCCCCTGGTATTAATCCTGAGGGTTGTACCGACTTTAACACCTAGATAAAAGTAGATTGCAAAATGTATCTAAAGGTTTTATACATTTTACTGTTAAACTGTATCAAAAAAATAAATAGACTTTTCACAAATGAAATGATCAATCTGCCTTTTTTTGCAAGTGCAGTGGTCTATGCTTGCGCCTTGTCTATACTTACCAATGAGATGAAGCCTATTCTTAGCATTACCTAAGGACAGTAAATACTTTTATGGCGACAAGACTTTCCTTACGACTCTACTCCTTACTCTGTCTGCACAGACGGGCGCGGTCTCACAGAGGACGAGTACAGCGCATCAGTGGCTACGCTACAGTCGCTGGTGAGCGGAGAGCGCGTGTCATGCGTGGAGCTGCGCCGATGGGACTGCGGCAGCGGCCTCACCGGCCAGTACCTGCTGAGGACTGAGCTCGATCATACGGACTTTATGGAGATCAGGTAAAGACAGTAGATTTTATGATGTGTATTGAAAGTGTAAGTGACGGTAGGGGTGCAGATTGCTTTCTGCAATAAGTATACATATACTTACCCTATTTATTGCTGTTTTTTATTTTAGCTCTTCGATATATTCTCCATATCAAACATGGAAGGGTGGGGACAAATTTTGTCCTTAAGCTAGATAAACGAGGTTTTCGATATACTCCAAGCAAAGGCCCTTTGTCACCATCTATGGCCTATTCTATCAAAGCTACCTAAGTGCCGTGCCGTATTATACAAACGATCGCAAGTTACAAATAAATAAATCTAATCTAATCTCTTACTTTCACTTTCCATCAAGTTGATCCACTGTAAGTTATAAGTTGAATTCCCAATATTCAAGCTTGACACTTAATCGCCTATCCCCATTACCACAGGGTGGCAGTAGTAGGCAACGTGGACGCGGGCAAGTCCACCCTGCTAGGCGTGCTGACACACGGGGAGCTGGACAACGGGCGCGGGTACGCTCGCCAGCGCCTCTTCCGACACAAGCACGAGATGGAGAGCGGCCGTACCAGCTCCGTCGGCAATGATATACTGGGCTTCGATAGTATGGGTGAGTACATTATATGATGTATAGCTCCTGTTGAACTTCATAGCGGCTTGGGACATAGAGCGCCCAAGATGCTTTCGATGCGATGCGAATTTGTACGGCACTCCGACTTCGCCTGGGTGGAGGTTGTCTGGGAAGGAAAAATTTTATAGAGTCAATCATGCTTGCTGCGGTATAAAACCACAATTTTCTTCCAAGGTTTTCTATAGTTGGAACTAATATTATTGTTTATTTTTCGTGTTAAGTTTTAATTAAATTTTACCGAGTGTACTTCGATTATCAACAGTATGGAGATTAGAAAGTACATTGACATTCAGTATTAAGTACACGTTAGGAACACTGCTCTAAGAATCACGATAAGACACGTATTGTTATTAAAGTGATCAGTAATAAAGGTGACTAAATCATTATGTATGACAACATAATTGGTGTCCACATTCATAGATAATGCAGTCATTGATAAGAATACCAATCTTGATAAGTAGATAAATTACATTATTTACTTTCTACTCATAATTTTACCTTATCTCAATTCTATATTTATAACGCTAAAGCTATATCAAAGCCATAGCTATCTATATCTTAGGATTATATGTTCATAACATAACAAGTCTTATTTGATGCAATAATTGGATCAATTTTGCAAGTCGCTTTAAATGCAATGGTTACTTTACATATTCATACAACTCGATGTATAATTAGTTCATTTGTGTAGTAAATACTGCGATATTAATAGGACTTGAACGATCAACTGATAAACGGCTGTACTTATAGTTATGCAATTAACTTATGTAACTATCAGTTTACTGTTCGCTTAGATCTATGATACACCAGTTACTACAATAATTATTGAACGCGTAGATAAGAGCGCCTTGTCCTCAATACACAAAATCATGTAATTCATACAACTTAAGCAGTTTACGGTAGATTTCAATAAATGATTTATATGACGATTTGCTTTCTAGATATAGGAATTTGAGATTACTGTAATTTAATAGGGCTCATATCTGAATTCCATCTCTAGTAGGCAAATCCACAGATATATTGGAAATCCGTAGTTAATATATCTTGTCTTGACTCATCATTACTTATGACGGATGCGAAGTATAAACGCAACATTCAACCTACTTTCTACGTTGTAATGTACCGAGATTCATCTACAGAACATCTTTATAATTTTATTGCAGCATAGAAAGGCAGGAAATACATAGAAGCAAACCTCACTCAATTACTTACATAATGTGCGTGCGGTTTTTAGAACAATTGATTTAAACAGAATGCCCTCTAAATTACTAAGTAGATAAATAAATGCATAGCATTATTATCTGCATTATTTTTAAACCCAACTCTTATCTGAATAGATACGTTATAAATCAACGAACATTAATTTCGGAAACTTTAAAATTGAACCCAACCTGCGGGGTGTTTCATTTTTCATCAGAACTTTTGGAGAACAGCCAAAATGACTAAAGACTTTAAAACAAAGAAGTCCTTTATATATTTCTAAATTGCATGCCGACTGGCGAAACATAGCGCACTTTATTATGTATGCTTCATCATGTCTTATGGACTTATTGCCTATTTTTGCAATAAATAACATTGACTTTGTTCTTTGTAATTTATATATAAAACATTGCTGAAAGGTTATTTCAACGTACAGACAGATATGTGTTGCTGGGGAGTTTGTTGTGCCGCTTCTTCTTCCCAGCAAAAACACATAAAAAGTGGTGAAGGGTGGGCGTTTTGGAGCTGGCTTTTGTATTTTTTTCTTGACGTTCGAAAAGTGCTGTTTTGCAGCCAAGTTTGAATAAATAATTTTTGATTCTGTGTCCACCAGGTAACGTAGTAAACAAACCAGACCACGGAACACTGGACTGGGTGAAGATCTGTGAGAAGTCGTCGAAGGTGATCACGTTCATAGACCTGGCGGGCCACGAGCGCTACCTCAAGACCACCGTGTTCGGCATGACGGGGCATGCGCCGGATTTCGGCATGCTTATGGTAAGTTAGAGAAAAAGGTGTCTTATGTAGTGAAGCATATGATTGAATTTTATTTACAGTGTTGTCTTAAAATTAATTAATCAAATTCAAATTAATTTAATAATTAAAAAATCAGCCCTTTATCATTGGAGAGCAACTAACGTCTGTCACTCATTTGGTCTAGCCTACGGGCCCCTGGGTACTGGCAATAAAAAGGGTAAATGGTAGTGGGGTCAACTTTCCTAATTTTTCTTCTCCATTTCGCTCTATTTATGACACTCGCTCTCGGACACCTGGCATTAAGAATGTTCTAAAATATCGAAAGACCATATGATGAATTCCAGGCCTGCTACTCGGCTTCTCACTTAATGGATTTTTGTCACATTTGGTTTCTAGTGTCCCTTGCAGAACAAATTAGGGCCTAAAGGAACCTTATACTACAACAGTAGATCCAGTTAGGCAGCTTTGATCTAACATTAATAATAACCGATGTCGTATTACTTCCCTTAGATCGGTGCAAACGCAGGTATAGTAGGCATGACGAAGGAGCACTTAGGTCTTGCTCTCGCCCTCTCAGTACCAGTCTTCGTGGTGGTCACAAAGATCGACATGTGTCCCCCGAATGTTCTGCAAGACAACCTCAAGCTGCTCATCAGGATACTCAAGTCTTCCGGTTGCCGTAAGGTGCCTGTGATGGTGAAGACGAAAGATGACGTCATTGTTAGTGCTACCAACTTCGTGTCACAGAGGTAGGTTGATAAATTGGCATTTGAATAATGTCTCTCAAAATTGATGTATCAATGCGTCTTCCCTAATCCAGTATCTCTTGAGAATTAATAAGATTTAATGAACATAAAATGGAGGGAATAGAAGCCTGGTTATGGTTAAAGACTTCTGTTATAAGGTTGGTACTTCACACAGAAGTACATTTAGGTCTAGCTAGAGTGGTAATCCACTCGCGATACTACTCATATCACGAGGAAAGGGAGAAAAATTAAGAATATCATTTTAATTATTTAACAGGCTATGTCCAATCTTCCAAGTATCAAACGTGACAGGCGAGAACCTAGAGCTGCTGACGATGTTCCTAAACCTGCTGAAGACGAGGATGCCCTCGCAGGACGACAAGCCTGCCGAGTTCCAGATCGATGACACTTACTCAGTACCGGTAAGATATAGCAAGTGTACATCCCCCTACATCCTCTATGTACTCCGACGATATGCTATTTTATGTACTTCTTTATCTACTCCCCCTATGTACTCCCCATATGCAGCCTTATGTACTCTCCTTGTAAACTGCCTTGTGTACATTCATATCATATTGTGTACTTCCTTATCTACTACTTTTATGTACTTATGTTCTCCCCTTATGTAATCTTATTTACTCCCCTTTGTCCCTGCTTGATCCCTTTGTCTCTACATGATACTACCTCTTGCTTCTTATTTAGTAAATGTATGTGAATCTTCAACCATATACTACAGGATGTGTTCCGTCATGACTTAGTAGCAGTTTTTATAAGTTCTAGCTCACTCGACAAAGACTTCTAAAGTATTGTGTTCCCCCAGGGTGTAGGCACAGTGGTGTCAGGCACGACCCTGGCGGGCGTGATCCGCCTCAACGACACGCTACTGCTGGGCCCCGACCCGCTGGGCCGCTTCACGCCCATCACCGTCAAGAGCATACACAGGAAGCGCATGCCCGTGCCTGAAGTGCGCGGAGGGCAGACTGCTAGCTTCGCGCTCAAGAAGGTTAGTGACCTACTACAGACTAGCGTATTTAGGGTGCGTCTACACGGTGCTCGTAGCTGGACCTATTAACCTTCAATATGCTGGAATATTGCTCTTCAAACAATGCTGATATTTTGTGTACTTTCAATACATGACCTATATCCTTATGTTTGTATAGTCACATTTGTACGGATCCCGGAAATATTTTATTTACGGATCGGAAAAATTCGTGCGTATTTGCTCTTACAAACCTGAGTATAAATGTCGCTAGTATGCTGCCCCTAGGCAAGAGCATACCACAAGAAGAAGATGAAAATGCAACTTGATTAAAACTTTATTTTGAAGTATTTTTTCTTTTACTTTTATGGGAAGATTAAGACCATTTTACAGATAAAGCGGTCGCAGATTCGTAAAGGCATGGTGATGGTGTCTCCGGCGCTGAACCCGCAGGCGTGCTGGCAGTTCGAGGGAGAGATCCTCGTGCTGCACCATCCCACCACCATCTCCTCACGATACCAGGCTATGGGTATGTAGAACTTCATATCTGAAACTTTACCGTTGTACTTTGGGCAACTATTAACTTCAATGCTTGAGATGGCGATCAATCGGGTGTTTAAAAGTGCAGGTTTTTTATTGTTACCCTACATAAATAATTTTACTTTTGGGTATAACTGTATGTAAAACTTATATGACTAGTTATAACTTAAGCTTTACGTAAAACACTGGTGCTCAGCTGCATCCGAAGGCAACTCCAACTTACTTGGGAAAAGACTAGACAGATTATGATATGGGCGTCAAACCTGAGTGGTTGTCGAAATCATAACTATGAACAGTGTTACAAAGTTTTGGGTTTAAATTAAACCGTTGTATTGTGCATTTATATTCGCGAAACATCATTGATTTTCTGCTGTTTTATAATTAGCGGCATAAAAGCGGTTGAATGCACTTTCGTATATTATTTATATTACCAGTAATAATGTTGATATTTGCAGTGCACTGCGGCAGCATCCGCCAGACGGCGTCGATCCTGTCGATGTCCCGCGACTGCCTGCGCACGGGCGACAAGGCGCTCGTGCGCTTCCGCTTCATCAAGCACCCCGAGTACCTCAAGCGCGGACAGAGAATGGTAACATACCCTTTACTCTATAATTATGTAGTTTACTTCAATTTATAGGGAGTGAATGACAGTGGCGTGTTAAAAAAAAAGGAAATTTGGTAAATGCGCCGACCCCGAGTAGGTTGAGATTGGGGAGATATAAATTAGTGAAGTTGGACATCATCTTCATTATGTAATAATTATATTAATATATAAAAATTATGTCACGTTGCACGTTGTAAGAAAAAGAATTAATTATAAAAACTTGTGCAACAATTGTGTAATAGCGTAGCTGTAATGTAACTGTTATTTAAATAGATCAAGATAATTATTTACACAGTTGTATTTAACATTGCTATAACCTCGCTACATTTGGCCAGGTGTTCCGCGAAGGGCGCACGAAGGCGGTGGGCAACGTGCTGCGGCCCGAGCCCGCCGCGCTCAAGCAGCCGCCCCGCGCCGGCACCGCCCGCCACGAGCGGCGCCAGCACCACGACAAGCCCGACGCGCTGCCCACGCATGTCGTAAGTATAATATACACACTTACTTCACTGCTTCCACACAATAATGTACAATGTTAAAAACTTTATTTCATATTTCCTGTAGATAACATTGTACTGTACCTTATATAATTTTTAACCGACTTCCCAAAAAGGAGGAGGTTATCAATTCGGCCGGTATATATATATATATATATTTTTTTTCTATGTATGTACATCGATTACTCCGAGGTTTATAGACCGATTTACGTGATTCTTTTTTTGTTCGACTCGGAATAGCTGCCAGTTGGTCCCATAGTCATCAGGTCAGGATCTGATGATGGAAACCCTGAGAAATCGAGGGCAACCTTCGAAAGTTGTAGGCATACATAGGGTAAAAACTTGACACTCAGGTGTACGCCTAAAAGCACTATTCAACAGTGAAGATTTGGAGCTGATCTGATGATGGAAACCAGAGAGGGTCGAGGGAACTCGACAACTGAATATGTAAACTACCTCGTGTTTGGGCTTAAATTATTTGTATTGACAAGACCTTTGCAACAGTGAAGGTTTGGAGCTGACCTGATGATGGAGACCAGAGAAAGTCGAGGGAACTCGACAACTGAATATGTAAAATACCTCGTATTTGGACTTATATTCTTTGTATTGATGAGAACTTCCCACTTGTATGGATAGTGACAACTATTCGTATCACTGAAAAGCTTTAAATAAAAAACTTTTTTACAAAAAAATTAAACCGACTTCCCAAGACACTAAAAAGCAAAAAAAAAAACTATTTTTAGGTGCATCGGCCTAGAAGTCGGTGGCAAAATTAACTTAGTAACATCCATAAGACACCGACTTCTAGGCCGATGCACCTAAAAATAGTTTTTTTTTTTTGCTTTTTAGTGTCTTGGGAAGTCGGTTTAATTTTTTTGTAAAAAAGTTTTTTCTCATATAAATTTCAAGTTCAACTTGCATTGTATAACTTACTCAGAGTCAACCCATAAAATATTGTAAACACTTCCTGTTTTTTTAAAGAGTGGCTATGGAGTTTCTTGCCGGTTCTTCTTCATAAGACCTACTTTTTGGAACCGCGCAACTAGCTTGACGTTTCTTAAGCACCTGTATATGTCCATCATCATCCTCCGAGCCTTTTCCTACCTGTATAGGTCCATATGAAATAAAAAACCATTGACTTTGACTATCTTTGTGAATCAACAATTGATTTTACAGCAAGAGAGTGACGTGACAGCAGCAGACTCTCCGTTCGAAGTGCAGGCCGACAAGCGAGGCGCGGCCGCGGGAGGAGCAGCGGGCGGCGGCGGCGGGCGGCGGCCGCGCAAGCGCCACGACAAGCCGCCCGACGCGCCCGCCCTGGCCGCCGCCGCCAACTAGGCGCCGCTATCATTCGCCGCTCCGCCTATCGCCTGTGGGCAACACGAGCTCTCAGGCTCCGCCACCACTCGGGCCGCCCGCTAGGGAACACCTTCATTGTCATTCTCCATTCACGACGGTAGTGCCAGATCGTAAAATACTAAATTACAATGTTTGAACACTGAAATTCTGAAGGTACTCCTGTAAATATTTTTCTTTATAGCTTTAAGAAACTGTTTTTAAATGTTTTATCAGCTTCCCTGGCGCAGCTATTTCGGTCCAAAAGCACTAAATCAGAGTACAAGGTACTTAGGTGTCGTGTTTATGCTGCAACATTAGATGTAACACTTTGCCGTACACTTCCGTACACAATCTTGTGTGTTTACTACATAGTACACACTTGACTACAATTACATATTTTTTACTATATTGTACCTTTATAAATGGTCTCTAATTGTATCTTGTAAATGTTTCTCTAACTATTGTCAAGATGTGAAATATATTTTTCATTGACATTTTCATTCAACAATATATCTGCTTATGTGACATAGTACAACAGGATGAACATGCAAGTTTCTTAACTTTCTATATTTTATGTTTAGGAATGCCTATTTTGTTGTTAATTAAAATTCAAATTATTTTATGCTAAATTCTTGAGGAGTTATTTTGTTTTGGATTTATAATCATATTTGAATTTCCTAGATTATATTGTTTACAATTTGAATGATATTTTCATTGAGCAGTCTAGGTTTAGCAAACAGGAGCTCAGTGCAGTAGAGACGACTGGGCCACCGCCTACGAGCAGAGGGATGAATCTGTTGTACTTTATACTTGGAACTATTACAAATAATGCAATAATATTATAGGGTTAGTGAGGCTAGCTGCTCTACTTCATATCATAATTCAGTATTTGATTACTTCACAGTACCATTATTATGTGATTTTTGTAGTTTAAGTAAATGAATATTTTTATGGTTTGTTCAGAGTGAGTGAAATAAAACTAGCTCGGATTATTTTTGCAGTATTATTTATTGCCTACAGATGATAAAATTATGGCTAAATACTCATATTACAATATTTTAGTATTTACTAAAGCTATTTACATTATTTCTTCAATTGTTTCTTTGCATCTTGAATTCCTTCCTTTAAGTTTTCATTGAATTTCTTTAAAAATGACATGATCCTATTGACTTGTTGTGGATCCATGTCTGACAACTTCTCCTTACCTCTGTAGAAGACGGACACTGCAAGTTGTGCAGCACGCCTCACAGGGTATGACTCCGCAAGCTTCTGCACCAGATGTTCATTATTGGCGAGGTACCTCAGTAAAGCTCTGATAGGCATTGTACTAACTGTGATCACTTGAATGATGTTTCAAACGAGCACATATTACGATACTTCTGCAGGAGCTCACGCTTCAGCCTGAGCTGTGTTCTCAGAATTTCAAACTGCTTCAACTGATCCTGCTTGTTGTAGTCTATGCCAGGCAAGCGCTTTATCTGGAACAAAACAGAACACGATACAACATACCATAACACGACACGATAGTATAGAACACGATATAACACGATAGTATTATTTTGTGTCTTGAGTTTTGCATGACTTATATCTTGGTTATGTAAACTAACCTAAACATATTAACTGATATAACGCTAGCATGATAAGAGATTGAAAGGAATTATTACCTGAGCACGCGCTATATCGAACTTTTTCTGTAATTCAAGCACCCTTTGGCTACAGTCTTGAGACTCCCTCGCTTTGGCAGAGTTGTCATGGAAGTCCCTCTCAACGCTAAGGAATATAAATATTTACAAAATGTATAGTGATAGATAAAATTGATGACGTTTATCTAAAAATAAATCAATACTACAAGTACCTTCGTATTATTTCGTAAACAATCGGTAAAAAATCTACATCTACGTCCTGCACAGTAATAGGACTAAAGTTGTTCTGTTCGGAATGATCTGTGTTGTTTTCCATCGTATGGGGGTGGCATGAGCTGAACACAAATTAAATGAAATCACTTGCCTAATAATACGCTATCAATAAACAAAATACGGAAGGAACTTTCACTAATATTTCTACCAGCAATTTTTTACAGTTCGATTGCGTGATTTGCGTGTTTGCGTGACAATTTGGTGACAGTTACCAAACCTGACACATGTCATAAGTCAAAACGACGACGACGCAGTTTCACTCGTGGCTACAGACACTGTAAATCATCAGCATCAAATTAATTCATCACATCCGTTCAACTGGTAATTATGTGGAAGATTACATTTCCTGAAGATGACATTGATGATGAACATGAGTTATTTATTTATTGAAAAACCTTGTATTGATTTGAACCATCCGATTTATTTTTCTCGATTATTTTTTACAAATTACTTTCATTCTTCTGTCATTGTCAGTGTCACTGCCACATGTCAAATGAGAAATGGTTTGGGCTGGTGAAGCATTGTTTATTGTGTGAATTTTAATTATACGAATACAGTAAAATGGATGAAGTTGCGAAATTAGAACACCTTTCTTTGGTGTCAAAGGTTTGTACAGAGCTGGACAATCATTTAGGATTGAATGATAAAGATTTAGGTAAGTTCAGTTTTCATACATTATAGTACCTACTGCTTGGTGTCCTTATTACGTTAATTGTCGTCTTCAAGCTTGATTAATTGTCTCAAAACTACTTATTCTGAGTTTATGTGACTTGCTATTTGCGTCAAAACTCCATGAGACTCCATAACTGCACGACTTATATTTCTCAATAAATACTTCACAATGCATTTATGCCGTAGTGATACAAGTTTGTGTGCATGCATGACTCTGGCAAACGGTATATCTAATAAGTGTCATGAAGCAGATAGAAATGCTTTTTGTTTCTTTTCATATACATTCCTATAGTTGTAAAATTTATATTTCACCATTACATGCAACGACTAGTTACTAATGCACCTGTCTTTTTCACGTATACGTCAATATATCTTCCATCATGTCCCAAGCCTTTTCCCAAGTATGTTGGGGTTGGGACCCAGTCTAACCAGATGCAGCAGAGTACCAGTGTTTTACAAGAAGCAACTGCCTATCTGACCTCCTCAACCCATTTACCCTGGCAACTAATATCCCCTTTATGACTGCCTAAGAGGTTCAATTGAACCCACATTCTCATATCAACAACATGCATGTTCAGATTGTTGTTGGAGCAGTCATATAAAATATATTTTTTTTTTATTTTTCTTTTACAGCTGAATTCATCATTGACATAGCTGACAAAAATCCTGCTTTTGACTCTTTCAAGAAGGCACTTATTGAAAATGGAGCAGAATTTTCAGATTCCTTTATGACTAACTTGTTACGTATCATACAGCATATGAAACCTAGCAACACAACACAGAAAGCTGAGACTAGTCAAGAACATTCAAATCCACTTGCCAATAAGTTTCCAGGACTGGCTATCCCTAATGAGAAGCCTCCCAAATTTTCTTCAGATGAAGAAAGTGAGGAAGAAGATGAGAAGTCAACCAAAAGACTGACAGCTAAAGAAATATTCAAAGAGGAGTCAAAAGCTGATATAAGTGACTCAGTGGTTGATCAAGCAATGGCGGAGCTAGAAGCATTAGCTCCATCACAAGGTGGTCCTGGGAAAGAATCCAAAAAAGACATTCCTAAGGAAGATATAAAAAAGAGGGAAAGAAGCCACAGTAGAGACCGCAAAGATGTTAGTAGGAGAAGGGAAAGATCCAGAGAGAGAGATAGGGATAGAAAAAGCAGGCGTAGCAGGAGTAGAGACAAGAGAAGTAGTAGTAGGGATAGGAGGAGTCGCAGTAGAGACAGGAGAAGTCGCAGCAGAGGCCGCAGGAGTAGAAGTCGTAACAGGGACAGAGATAGAAGGAAGAGGTCCAGGAGCCGCCCCACATCCAGTCGTCACAGGTCTAGAGACAGGCAAAGAAGATCCAAGTCTAGAGGAAGGACATCTCCATCCAGAGGAAGATCATCTCCAGCTCGAGGCAAGAGGTCTCCGTCTAGAGAAAGGGAACATAAATATGACTATGGCAAGAAGTCCAGGAAGAGGAGTCCTGAGGTTGAGATGAGTGATGATCCTGAACCAGGGAAGGTCAGTTACTTAATTTTTATGTACAATATGACTTTTATAATTTAACAGAGTTTTATTCACTGCTTGGCACAATGTTTTTTAGTTATGTTGACATATAATTTTTATGGATTTTGCATGACATGTTGTGTTTATGTTTTAGATCTACAACGGGCGAGTGGCAAACATAGTACCATTTGGATGCTTTGTACAAATAGAGGGAGTGAGGAAGAGGTGGGAAGGTTTGGTACATATCTCACAGCTGCGGTCAGAGGGCAGAGTGACCAATGTCTCTGATGTTGTCAATAGAGGGGACAAAGTTAAGGTAACATAATCATACCATAAAGTTTAAACCATAAAAATTTACTTTTTCAAATAGTATGTTCTAAATCTAAACTGACAATCATTATTGTTTTAGGTCAAAGTAATATCAGTGACTGGACAGAAAGTATCTCTCACCATGAAGGATGTGTGTCAAGAAACTGGCAAAGATCTGAATCCAACATCACATGCACATTTGGAGGTGAGTAATCCAATTCAAATTTAGAATTTGTTGTTGAAGTAGATAGGCACTTAAATGTGCTAAATTTTTATAATTCTTTATGAATTTTCAGGCTGAACGCGAAGGTCGTAATCCCGATCGCCCCCCACCGAACGCCACAGTGTTAGCTGGTCTCCAGGGAGGCCTGGACCCTGATGAAGACTCAAGTCGAAAGAGAGTCACCAGGATCTCCAGTCCTGAGAGATGGGAGATTAAACAGGTAAGACTTATTAGTAACATATACAAAATAATATAATATAATAATATATAATAATTTTAACTGACCAGTACTTAAATCTACTAACATATTTTTTTTCCTACAGATGATATCATCAGGAGTAATAGATAAAAGCGAGCTACCCGACTTTGACGAGGAAACAGGTCTGCTACCAAAAGACGAAGACGGCGAAGCTGATATCGAGATTGAACTCGTTGAAGAAGAACCTCCTTTCTTACAAGGACATGGCCGTGCTCTACACGACCTGTCGCCAGTCAGGATTGTCAAGAACCCTGACGGTTCTCTCGCTCAAGCCGCCATGATGCAGTCTGCTCTATCTAAGGAGAGGAGGGAACAGAAGATGATACAAAGAGAACAAGAAATGGAGTCCTTACCCATGGGTCTGAACAAGAACTGGATAGATCCCCTCCCAGAAAGCGACGGTAGAGCATTAGCTGCCAACATGAGAGGTACTGGCATAACTCCTCAAGATTTACCAGAGTGGAAGAAGCATGTCATTGGCGGGAAGAAGTCTTCATTTGGCAAGAAGACGAACTTGTCGCTTTTAGAACAAAGGCAGTCGCTGCCTATTTATAAGCTGAGAGACGAGTTGACTAAGGTATGTATTCATTTTTCCTTACAAAACAGTATAAATATTTTTTGACATATTATTGATTCATTTTAATTGTTTTCCAGGCCGTAGCCGACAACCAAATCCTCATAGTAATCGGGGAGACAGGGTCCGGTAAGACGACACAGATCACCCAATATTTAGCGGAGTGTGGTCTAACAGCTCGCGGCAAGATCGCGTGCACGCAGCCGCGTCGTGTGGCCGCCATGTCCGTCGCTAAGCGTGTCGCTGAAGAGTTCGGATGTCGCCTCGGGCAGGAGGTCGGGTATACTATCCGTTTTGAAGATTGTACCAGTCCTGAAACGGTTATCAAGTGAGTGCTTGTGGATTATGTTTGTTTTCGAATAATTATTTTTGTGCGAATGTCCGTTCATTTGTCAAATTAGAATCTCGGCGATTTCCTTCGCATACGCATCGCGTCGGAAACGTATCATAATCGAACTTGTATAAAAAATTCAGTACTCGTATTACACGCCGATTATTTTCAAATAATTAACTTTTCCTAAAAAACACTCAATTGTATATTAACTCTTAAATGTTGTATTCCCCCAGGTACATGACAGACGGTATGTTGCTCCGCGAGTGCCTCATGGACCTGGACTTGAAGACGTACTCCGTCATCATGTTGGACGAGGCTCACGAGCGCACCATCCACACGGACGTACTCTTCGGACTACTCAAGCAGGCCGTCCAGAAACGACCAGAACTCAAACTGATCGTTACCTCAGCTACTTTAGACGCTGTCAAGTTCTCACAGTACTTCTTCGAAGCACCCATCTTTACCATCCCTGGTCGAACCTTCCCGGTCGAAGTTTTGTACACCAAAGAACCTGAGACGGATTATCTTGATGCATCCCTCATAACTGTGATGCAGATACATTTGAGAGAGCCTCCCGGGGATATTTTGCTGTTCTTAACTGGTCAAGAAGAAATTGACACCGCGTGCGAGATTCTGTACGAGAGAATGAAGTCTCTAGGTCCGGATGTACCAGAGCTGATCATCTTACCGGTGTACTCAGCGCTGCCTTCCGAAATGCAGACGCGTATCTTCGAGCCTGCCCCTCCCGGCTCCAGGAAAGTCGTCATAGCTACCAATATTGCGGAAACATCGCTGACTATCGACGGAATTTATTATGTTGTCGATCCTGGATTTGTGAAGCAGAAAGTTTATAATTCGAAGACTGGGATGGACTCTTTGGTTGTGACGCCTATTTCACAAGTATGACACTGTTTATAACTTTATTTTTAATTTTTTTTTCAGCATTTTTAACTAATAATATTTGATAATTTTTCAGGCAGCGGCAAAACAGCGGGCGGGTCGTGCCGGGCGGACGGGCCCGGGCAAGTGCTACCGACTGTACACGGAGCGAGCCTACAGGGACGAAATGTTACCCACACCGGTGCCTGAAATACAGCGCACCAACCTCGCCACCACTGTACGTATTACAGCTAATATTCTATCAATCTGTTTTTATAAATTTTGATTTGCTTACTGGTAATGATAAATACCAATCTCTAGTAAGCGAAACCATAGATAAATGTAAAATTGAGAATGCCTGTTAAATTATAGTTTTTTTTTACTGAAAGATTTTTTAAATTTATTTTCTGATATTATACACCAAAAATAGGTACATAGCTCGATATTCATTATACATGATTTCTTTAGGCAAGGTTAACTTAGTTAGAACAGATTTCAATACCTGTAGTTACGCATTGTGACGTCATAACCCACATTTATGTACAGGTGCTGCAGTTAAAGACGATGGGTATCAACGACCTGCTACACTTCGACTTCATGGACGCGCCGCCCGTGGAGTCGCTCATCATGGCGCTGGAACAACTGCACTCACTGTCCGCTCTCGATTCTGAAGGACTACTCACCAGGCTGGGCCGCAGGGTATGTAGAAACAAAAACAAATATTGTTAGTAAGTAAGTTTGTGTATGGATGTTTGATCCTCATTTACCCCAAAACTATTGTAAAAAAATTTGAAGTGATACAGCTTATGTAACAGAATGACATACCTAATGATAGTTAGATAGACTCTATACTATGTACAAAAAGTCAAATAAAACAAAACTAAGATTCGATGCTACTTATCCGGGTGCGGAAAGTATTTCCTTTAGGAAGTGGGTTTCACCCACTGCAAAAAAACCCGCGGCAAACAGGTAGTGAAAAATAAACAAAATTTGTAGGTATGTAGTACGTTAGTAACATAATGTTATGTTTCTATTCCAGATGGCCGAATTCCCTCTCGAACCGAACTTATCAAAGATCTTAATCATGTCAGTTGCCCTGCAATGTTCTGACGAGATCCTCACCATAGTTTCAATGCTGAGCGTTCAAAACGTGTTCTACCGTCCCAAAGACAAGCAAGCGCTGGCTGATCAGAAAAAAGCTAAGTTTAACCAGCCAGAAGGTGATCATCTGACGTTACTGGCTGTTTATAATAGTTGGAGGAATAATAAGTTCTCTAACGCATGGTGCTATGAGAACTTCGTGCAGATACGTACGCTAAAGAGAGCACAGGATGTTCGGAAACAGCTGCTGGGAATTATGGATAGGTGAGTAGTGACTCTTATTTTGGAAATAATTATTTTATTTATTTATTTATAATGTAATCACCACCGTTTTATTTAACCTCTGTTGGGCGATTGTTGTAGTAGAGTATTATACAGTAAGAGATTGTCTAGATTTTCCTGACAAACTGTGGGATGCTAATTTAATTAACAATGCTATTTTACATTTATTAAAATCCGTTTTTTTTATACAATTTGTAAATTTTACAGACACAAACTGGATGTGGTGTCCGCGGGCAAGAACACAGTTCGTATCCAGAAGACGATATGTTCCGGTTTCTTCAGGAACGCCGCTAAGAAGGATCCGCAAGAGGGGTACAGAACTCTCGTCGACAGCCAAGTAGTTTACATACATCCTTCTAGCGCGCTCTTTAATAGGCAACCTGAATGGTAAGCATTTTTTTGAATAACTATAAAAAAATAAGTATAGTCCTTGGCAAATTGGTGGCGGCCTGCAACTAACTTCCGAGCCCAGACTGCGCTCAGAACCTTTAATTATATTCTGCCGCCAGTAAGTTCGACCCGAACTACACTTTGAAGTCACCATACAAAAGTGTGCTCTATTTCAATGTACTAAAATATGTATTTGCTCAACAGGGTCATCTACCACGAGCTCGTCCAAACTACGAAGGAGTACATGCGCGAAGTGACCACCATCGATCCTAAGTGGCTGGTGGAGTTCGCGCCAGCATTCTTCAAGTTCTCCGACCCTACCAAACTGTCCAAATTCAAGAAGAACCAGAGATTGGAGCCGCTGTACAACAAATATGAAGAACCCAACGCTTGGAGAATATCTAGAGTTCGCAGGAGAAGGAATTAGTTTGAATTATCTGGCGCATAAATTGACACAAATTAAATAGATATGGATTGTGTACATTTCTTTTTCTTGAGAAAACACCTTATAGTCACATCATTAGTTACCCGCTTCCTTGCCTATCCACATATCTGTGTGACCACATTATTTTGATTGGTCAATCCTCAACGATCGAAAAACGCAATGTTTTCCAGTAGGTTACCTAATTCTAACAAGCCAATTCTTAATTTTTGATAAACTGGTTTATGCATACTTATGTATTTATAATATCCTGATTCTCCCGTTTAACTCAAGTTTAAAAGAATTTATTATAGTGTCTTCAAAAATATGAATGGGCTTGTTAAAAATACTGTCTTATACCTCCTACGTCAGTGGTATAGAATTATTCAGTAGTAGGCTAGCCCAGTCGTCAGTCGATTCCTATGGCCAATAAACTTCAGAATTTTTTTAATGGGGGAAGTACAGAAATGTGAGTGTGCGTGCGTTGTTCCGTAGCAATAATCATTGGTTTAGCATCTCACTCTACTAGGTACTATTCCAGCTCCACATATCGGCTTCTCGGCGTCATAACAGTCGGCCTAAAATCGCATCAGTGACTTTTTCTACTAACTTCATTTGAGTACGGAATGGAGCATAATAAACCTTAGAAAATAATTATTTTCTTTGATATTGGCAAAAAATATTACGTTTCGTTTTGTTGCATCTATAACACATATTTTATGTAATCAGTGTCAATCTATCCACGATGTAACTAAACGCTAATGTCAAAAGCGAGAATCTGTGATTGGGGATTTTACTAAAAATAAGTAAATTTGTTGGAGAAAATGAGCTGAAATAGACTAATTTCTTGCGTAATATTTTTGGTACTTCTTCTTAAAACTGCTCATAATAAAACTGAAGAGCCATGGACTTCTTTTCGGAAGTTATCGGCGAAACAGTGATCCTTGGAATAGACAGTCTTATTTTGGGGTTTTGTGTGAAACAGCTGAGTAAATGTAAACATATCCTGAATGCCTTACAGGTAAGCACATAATACTGAGTATTCATCATTAGAAATGATCGGTAAAAGTAGTAGAATTTCAGGAATGCGTAATATTGTTGTAATATGGTCAGATCACTTCATGAATATTATTTACTTTGGTTATTTTGATGTTTATAAAAATAGTTCTTCATCCTTAAATTTCATTTCAGATTGTTTTCTCAATTAAATCCACCTTATGTTAATTCTTCAGTAAGGTAAATAAATTATTCAAAGGTTAAGAGCCATTCAACAAAGCCAACTTGATTTGCAGACCGCTCCAGTTCTGGACATAGACCAGACATTAAACAAAGAAATCAACAAGTACTCCAACAACACCATCCCGTATGTGGTGATCAGGGGACTGGTGAAGCCTCTGGGCAACCCCATCACAAGCAACTATAACAACTCCGTCACCGGTGTGGTACAGAGGTACGCATATAATTTCAAAATACATATAAATATCATTTCAAAGCTCTGTAATTTTATCAACGAGTATAATTAATACAGATAATGTATAAATACTTGTAGATAACATGTTTGATAAACTGATTTCCAGATTGACTATCAAAGAGCATGTGATAGCGAGGACATCGGCAGGCTTCTGGTCAGACCAGACTCGCACAATACATGAGGTGTGCAACTCCACACCTTTTGTGCTCAGCAATGGAAAGTACAGCATTGAGGTGGTGGATGCTCTCGCTGCAGAGTTACTTGGTAAGATTACAAGTTCACAATAAATAACATTTTGTTTTATAGGAAAACTCAGAGTCATATTTTGATATAGTACCCTTGTGTTATAAGTACTTACAAAGTTTAAGACAATAATTTCAAGGCTGCTGATTGGTCATTTCTACTAGGAAAACATAAGCAGCTTATTTGTTTTGTTATGATTTATTTATGGATTGTAAATTGCGTTGAATTAGCAATGCAAAGAGGAAATAATTAATATTTTGTAATACCATCAATATGCGGTAATCGTTAAGTTGATTATTTCAACCAAATCTTAACTTATTTCTGTGCAGACATGGACGTCATATCAGATAAGTTTGAGCCAATGTCACCTGGCGTCATAGACCATGTATGGGGGTTCTTCTCTGGCGTCCGGCAACGAGGTCTCCAGACCATGGAGGAGATGTTGAGGGACGGCTCTTACATCACGGCTATAGGAGAGCTCAGCCGAAGCAGCAGTGGTGAAATGAAAATACAGCCACCCAAGGATGGCCTACCCTTATACCTGACAACAGCTACCAAATCAACTTTACTGAAACGCCTTGCTAGTTCAAGAGACTTTTTGAGGTAACATTCACAAAAAATTTTGTAACTACAAGCTATTTTTTTTCTGTACATGTAATTGTGGTTTTTGAAACTCGATTTTAATCATTTCCAGGGTACTTCTTATATTATTCGGCACGGTAGCTGCGGCGGCATCGTTCCGCATGGCATATAAGTACATGAAGCGTCGCAAGCGCCGTGCGATCGAAGATTCCATGAAGAAACAGCTCGCGGCCGGCCGCCGGGAGCGACGGGCGCATGCGCGAGAGAAGAACCTAACTGAAGTGCAGCTGTGTGTAGTTTGCACAGAAAATCCGAAAGAGGTAAACAAGAAAGTCTATTTATTATAATAACTTGTTTACTAAGCTAACACTTTAACATCTAAACAAATATTTAAAAAATGTGATAGGTGTTTGTTTGTTTTTAATTGGACCTTTTTCCTGTGTTTATCTGTACCTGCATAATTTATTCACAGATTATCCTTCTCCCATGCGGCCATGTGTGTCTCTGTGAGGACTGCTCAGACAACATCAAGGACTATTGCCCCATTTGTCGCGAAAGGATAGACTCCAGAGCGCCAGCATTCATCACGTAGATAGATAACGTACTTTTAACACATGACTAAGTTTGTACAGCAAAACAGCATAAATTAATATATTTTAGATGCACATTTTAACATAATAACATAGCTGTCTTCAAAGCATTTTGTCAAATGTAGGCGACTGTTGATGTGAGTGTAATAGAAATGTTCTGTTATTTTATTACAGTTCTTTATTATACTTAATAAGTAGTAAAATAATTGATCAGCTATGTACTTTTAATAATAAATTATCTGACTTATTGTGGCAGTGTTTGTACAAATGTTTATCGACATGCTGAGGTGCTCACGGCTCCGGGAACCCTGCATTTGCCTTTATTGAAGTATTGCTTAATATAAATTGTAAAAAATGGATTGGAAACTCATGGAAATAATATTGTTAAGTCTAGTGGTGTGATAAATGAAATTAATAAATGTTTTCAAAATATTTGTTTATTGATGTCAGAAGGCTATTTGTAGTGATCCTACTCCACCACACGTGCCTCCACATGTGTCATCATCATCCTGAGCAGTGAATGGAGTCTCATCATCAGAATGATCTGAACCATTGTCATCGTTCACTCCATTTACCTCATGGTTACTTGAATGTTTCTCTGTACTAGAACTCTCATCTAAACCATACTGTTCAAGGAGCATGTCAAGTTTCTTATTACTAGTTTCTGGATCAACACTTGTTTTACTTTTACAGCTTCCTCCACAACAGTTGTTTTTATTACATGAGGCATTACTGCTTGTATTCTCTTTGTTGGCCTTATTTTTACTTTTAACTACTGCCTTAGCTTTCGGTACTGCTATACTATCTGTATCATTCAAATCTTTAATAGCATCCTGTAGTGTATCAGTTCCATTCTGTGCCTGTTTAGCATTGTACTCATCAAGCATCCTCTTTGCTTTAGAACTCTTTCCTATACCGAGCTTAGGCAAGCCTTTGTTTAATCCTTCAAGGAGGACACATGCCTTGCACACCTTCTGCGATGAGACAAACTTGCAGCGACTGCATATCCTTTGTGTGGGGAGAGAGACTTGTTCCTTTACTGACATTGTTTCACCTGTGAACAAATGATTAGAAATATATCAGTTTACTTTTACATTGAGATTCAAGACCTCATAAGATTATGAATTTACATAATTCCTTACATCTTATACTTATTTGGCATAATCAAAATGGGTACATCTACTACATAAGATTTAATTAAATGTACACACGTTCTTAATTACCTGAGTAGATGATGTCCATGATACAAGCCGGCCTGATCTTCTCCATATCCTTGAGGAGTGCTCGAGCATGTCCTCTGTATGCATTGGGAGCAAACACACACTCCGTGGAGAAGTACACCAGCTTCTTGTAATGTGCATACATTACTATCTCCTTCTCGTATGTGTACTTGAGGGGCTTCACTCTTGGTATTGAGCCTTCACTGCCCTGTAATAGAAGATTGATAACTTGAACTTTAATAAAACAAAAAATATTATACATAGTTGAGTACTTTATTAATGAAAGACTTACAGTAGCTATAGCTGTACACCTCTTTAACCTTGCAATGTCTCCTCTGAGAACATTCATGAGCACAGTCTCAGCTATATCATCAGCATTGTGTCCAGTTGCAATACACTTCACCCCCAGCATAGCAGCCCCTCTGTCCAGAGCCTGCCTCCTGAACACCCCACAGAAAGTACAGTTGTTCTTCCTGCCTATCTGAGCCACTATTTCATCCATAGTCCAGCCGTACAAGTCTTTGTACGACAGTATTTTTAAAGGCATTTCATAATCATCCCGGTTCTGTTTAACTGTTTCAAGACTGTCATCTCTGTAGCCTGTGATCCCTTCATCTATAGACAGCAGCATGAGGTTCAAGCCATAATTATACCTTTGATTTAATGTCTTGAGGACGTACGCAAGTACAGTCGAGTCCTTTCCACCAGACGCACCGATTGCAACAGAATCGCCTTTCTTGAACAATTCTGCTTTTGTTATGGTGTAATGGATTTCCGTTTCAAATGCCCAGAAAAAGCATTCCTTGCAGAGAGCATCGCCAGTTTTGGGTCGCTAAAATAATTAACAAATTAAAATAACAGCAGGGCTAAAAAATAGTTTCCTACCCAAAATCATTTTAGTAAACACTCACTTTTAAAACTGCATTCTTTCCACAATTCCTTCGGCACGGGATAGGCATTGTTACAAAGAATAAATAAATATGTTGATCCTAATCTATACAGTATAAATATCTCTTATATTCTTAATAATTAATACAAAATCCTGAAATTCAACAGGAACAACAACACTTTAACCTCAATTTCGTTGACACATGATTGACAATGACGTCACACAGCTGGTTTTGAGAAATGACAAAACTCGATGGTGAAAAATGAAAAACGATCGATATCGATTTTGTATATTTTCTTTCGCATAGTTTATGAAAAATGCTGTGATTAAGTTTCGACAGATTCTTTATTTAATAGCCTGCTAATACAACATTTTACGTATAAAAGGTAGATATTTGAATTTGATTCCTGGGATCTATCTTACAATCGTTAAAGTAAAGTTGTATTTTATTTTTTCACTTAAAAGTTTAAACTTAGCAATCTATATTGATAAGTGATTTTGAACCTAAAATATTCCGCAAACGCAGTGTAACACGGTTCCGCATCATCAAAATTCCGATGAACCTAAATATAACCTGCACAAGTTCATTGACTGATTGACAATCAAATTTCCGAACGAAACGAAACGTACTTCGTCGACTGCATTGCATCAAAAGACCACTTATTTCGGTGTTTTGCTGATATTTTATCATTTTTACTAATGTGAACGGTATCCTAGTTAGTTATGGGACGTTAACGACAAGTTATATATGCTACGTAAGTTCATTAATAGTGGAATAGTGGGTGTGTAGCGGGGGCTGTTGATGTGTCCATTGATGGGTCGCGGTCGGTGAATGTTGTTTACGGTTCGGTGTGAGTGCGTCGCAGTAGAGGCGCAGGGGGCGGCGGCGCGATGCACGAGCTACTGAAGCATGTGCTGACGGAGCGGGACCTCACCCGCGCCGGCGACATCTTCGCGATCCCAGACGCTGACATCGTCGACGACCTCAACGAAGTGGTGAGTCTCTCCGCTTATAAACATAACATACGACTGGTACTGGTATAGCCAGTTCTCGTCCTACCAGGAATTAGAAAACTATGTAAATTACACCTGACTCACTTGCACATCGAATACGAAATTTCTTGTTAGATAAACAAGTACTAATGAATTGAAATTACACTTGTAATAACTTATGAATCATTATTTTATTCTACAGAATTCAAGTAAACAACCAATAAATATTATAACTTATAGAATTTTGCATTCTTTGCAATTTTCCTGTATGGATCATGTTCAACATATTGTTATTATTAATAGTAAATTACAACATCTAGACTTAATATAGACAGTAAATAAATCATTCATTATGGACCTTAGACTTAAAAATATAATTTCTTATAGACTCAAGGAGATTTTTTATTGAAATATATTAAATCTCTGTTAGAAAATAGGTCACTGTTCAATCAGAGTAATGCATTGTAGATATAACTAATTTAGTGAAGATAATCCCTTTATCAAGACAGTGAATTTATTGTCAATCATGGATTTACGTCATCAATGATAAGATTATATCTTGTAGAGTAGTAAATAAAATGCATTGTTGCAGTTAAAACAAATAACGGAGATTTCTTCACGGGCGGACTACTGTCGGAACGACCGAGACCAGGCTCTGATAGAGATATGTGTTGCGAGAGTCACATCATGTGTGAAGGAGACAAGCACCCTGGACAAGTACTGTGGAGCCCTCGTGGCGCTGTTGGAGTCCTGCCTGCACCACAACCTGATGCCGCTTGGACACCTCCGGGATGATGATCCACCTCATGCTAAGATTGCTTCGGATATTATAGCATGCATTGTTTTGGTAAGTTGTTATGTTATATTATCATATAAATGTTCTTCATTAATATACCTAATATTCATGAAAGTAAATAATTTTATTATGTACTCCTTGTTAGTTCTTTGATCATTTGGACCTAATGCACCCAATACTAATACACTAGCTAGAAACAACTATTTTCTAGAAACAAATAAGCATTGATTTCTTGAAGTTTTTCCTCAAATGGTACTTTTTTGTGGGAAAATCACATGATATTAGGTGATGTTTTTTGGGTATAAACACCTGCATGAGATTTTTAAAAGGTTAATTACAAATCAAAAGAAACTACCACAACAAAAACTCTAACAAGGAAAACATTTAAGAAAATCTCACAAAATTACATGTTTAGCTTTAGATCAAATAGTCATTTTTTTATCTTATACCTAGTTAAAAACCATTACCCCCAAGAACCATTAAAATCAGTCTAAAAGAAAACATTCAAAGGTTTCATCTGTTTGGGTACATTATCACACACAGATACCCTGAATCTACAACACTAGCTACAAGTTCCTATAACAATATGTCCAGGTATCATTCCCCCTGCAGTCTGACAAAGAGAACTACGCGAACAAGAGCGTGATGGAACTCTTCCTGCCGGTAGCCGTGCAGTTCCTACACAAGGGCAACCGCGAGATCTCCCGGCACATGGCGCGCTACCTGTCACTCGCGGCGGTGCACCATGCCGTGCTGCTGAAGCCGCATGTGCAGACCATCATGGACTCCATCATGTCTGGTGAGATTAGTAGATGTAAATGGATGTTTAACCTAGTTACATCAGTTTCAAAGTAAAACTTATCTACAAATAAAAAAAAAACTGGGTGCTACTTGCAATCCTAAAATTTCTCATCCTGAGTTTTGCGAGACGATTTTTAAGTACCTAAACGGAATTTAATTTTTATACATACGAGAGTATTTTCTTATACATAACGTAAGTATTCCAAAACCAAAGGCCACATCTCTAAAAAAATAATATACAGCTTAGATGCATAGCTTATTGTACCATTTTTCATCAAACATTATGTTCATCCCAATCTTCCTTCTCAGGTAACTATCCCCTCTGCCGAATCTTAACGAACTTATACGAAGTGTCCCCGGAGCCTCTCGAAGGCCACGCCCCCGCGCTGGTGTCGCTCCTCCCCCACGCGGAGCCCGTGGAGAAGAGCTCGTTGTTCGCTCTGTTCGAGCAAATGGCGGCTAGGAAGCCCGAAGCGCTGAAGACTTGTGTGCCTCAGTTGTTGTCGTACCTGTGTCCTAATACAGCCAGCCAGAATGACCCGGGGTGTATGTGTGTCGATATATTGCAGGTTAGTGTTTTAACCATACTTTTTGGTTATATTTTTTGACCTTGTAGTAGTTGAAGTTGTTACGGGTAATCAGAAGCCAGTAAGTCTGACACTAATCTAACCAAGGGGTATTTTGTTGCCCGGGTAACTGGGCTGAGGAGGTCAGATAGGCAGTCGCTACTTGAAAACATTGCATCCGGTTAAACTGGAAGCCGACAACATAGTTGGGAAAAGGCTGGGAGGATGAGGATGACACAGCCGAAGCATTTTAGTCATGTCCTGTATTGTATTGGTTTCTGCGAACGATTGTTCCAATTAGCCTCGTATGTTTGCTTATGTGAATTGAGTAGTATTGTGTATGTGCAGGTGATAGCCTGCCTGAGCCGCAGCCGCGTGTCGCTGGTGCTGGAGCACTCCGCCGCCGTGCGTCGCGCCGCCCGGCCGCCGCACGCCGCGCCGGCAGCCGTCACGCGAGCCGCTAACATACTGACGCAGCTCGGATATACCAGTCGGGTGAGTATTATACCCGGTGATAGCCTGCCTGAGCCGCAGCCGCCGCACGCCGCGCCGGCAGCCGTCACGCGAGCCGCTAACATACTGACGCAGCTCGGATATACCAGTCGGGTGAGTATTATACCCGGTGATAGCCTGCCTGAGCCGCAGCCGCCGCACGCCGCGCCGGCAGCCGTCACGCGAGCCGCTAACATACTGACGCAGCTCGGATATACCAGTCGGGTGAGTATTATACCCGGTGATAGCCTGCCTGAGCCGCAGCCGCCGCACGCCGCGCCGGCAGCCGTCACGCGAGCCGCTAACATACTGACGCAGCTCGGATATACCAGTCGGGTGAGTATTATACCCGGTGATAGCCTGCCTGAGCCGCAGCCGCCGCACGCCGCGCCGGCAGCCGTCACGCGAGCCGCTAACATACTGACGCAGCTCGGATATACCAGTCGGGTGAGTATTACATAGCATTTTCAGAGGTGTCCTAAGAGAACTTCTTTAATAAAAAACGTAGGTGGGTCAGTTGATGAAAAGCGATTAATGTCGGCTGTCGTGACATTTCATAAGAGGTTCAAAACGCTTATTTGAAATAACGAGTTTTGATTTTTATTGTTTTACCAGTAATATGCCAGTAAGGTTTAATTGAAAGTATTATAATTTCTTACACAGGAGCGTGCACAAGAGGCGCTAAACTTCGTGGTGTCAGTGCTGTCGGTGGGCGAGCGCGGACAGCAGGCGGCGCTGCTGCGCGACGCCACGTCGCTGTGCTCCGCCTTCCCCGCGCTCTTCACCGACAACCTGCTCACCGCCGTGCGGGCCAACACCGGGTAACCACACATTACACATCTATGTTCTACGTAACAACAAGCGCTGAACTCCGTGGTATCAGTGCTGTCGCTGTGCTCCGCCTTCCCCGCGCTCTTCACCGACAACCTGCTCACCGCCGTGCGGGCCAACACCGGGTAACCACACATTACACATCTATGTTCTACGTAACAACAAGCGCTGAACTCCGTGGTATCAGTGCTGTCGCTGTGCTCCGCCTTCCCCGCGCTCTTCACCGACAACCTGCTCACCGCCGTGCGGGCCAACACCGGGTAACCACACATTACACATCTATGTTCTACGTAACAACAAGCGCTGAACTCCGTGGTATCAGTGCTGTCGCTGTGCTCCGCCTTCCCCGCGCTCTTCACCGACAACCTGCTCACCGCCGTGCGGGCCAACACCGGGTAACCACACATTACACATCTATGTTCTACGTAACAACAAGCGCTGAACTCCGTGGTATCAGTGCTGTCGCTGTGCTCCGCCTTCCCCGCGCTCTTCACCGACAACCTGCTCACCGCCGTGCGGGCCAACACCGGGTAACCACACATTACACATCTATGTTCTACGTAACAACAAGCGCTGAACTCCGTGGTATCAGTGCTGTCGCTGTGCTCCGCCTTCCCCGCGCTCTTCACCGACAACCTGCTCACCGCCGTGCGGGCCAACACCGGGTAACCACACATTACACATCTATGTTCTACGTAACAACAAGCGCTGAACTCCGTGGTATCAGTGCTGTCGCTGTGCTCCGCCTTCCCCGCGCTCTTCACCGACAACCTGCTCACCGCCGTGCGGGCCAACACCGGGTAACCACACATTACACATCTATGTTCTACGTAACAACAAGCGCTGAACTCCGTGGTATCAGTGCTGTCGCTGTGCTCCGCCTTCCCCGCGCTCTTCACCGACAACCTGCTCACCGCCGTGCGGGCCAACACCGGGTAACCACACATTACACATCTATGTTCTACGTAACAACAAGCGCTGAACTCCGTGGTATCAGTGCTGTCGCTGTGCTCCGCCTTCCCCGCGCTCTTCATAGTAGGGGAGGCAAGAGTGCTAAACCGGGAGTGACTCGAGCGTCAATGAGACCTATTAGATTGCGAAGCTTAGATGATAAGAAGAAAAAAATGTCCTGACATACACACACTTTCATCGGTGGGTGGAGCGGCTATAAACTTTCAAAAATGTAAAAAAAAACAGTTGCATGGACATACTCTAGCGCGTCAGATATTAATAGCATGCACGTCGTACGTCATTTTTTAAACATACGTATATTAATCTGACTGTTTCCATGGTGGGGGTGGTCGTAGGTAAGGGTTAAAAATGGGAAAAAAAAATAATTTTATCGAGCGCGACAGATTTTCAAAAGGGGTGTTAAGGGAACCAAAACGAAGTCTCTTATGCAATAATCTGACGATTTAGACGTGACCTAAACTCGTGGTCATTATTTAAAATTGCAAAAAAAAATCGCCATTTTGAAATACTCGAGCGCGTCAGATTAAGATATATATGGTTCATTTATGTACCCTTAACGTAATCATCTTATAATCTGACGATTATCTGGAGAGACTCGCTTAATCTGACAATGGAAAGTTTTTAAAACTAATAATAATCAATACTGTAACCTAATTTTCTTTGAAAAATTAACACCAATGTCGTTGTTTTTTAATTTTGTTATAATCATTATCTAAGTCGTGGTGGCCTAGTGAGTAAAGAACCAACCTCTCAAGTATGTGGATTCGATTCCAGGTCAGGCAAGTACCAATGCAACTTTTCTAAGTTTGTATTTACTGTCTAAGTTTATCTTGGACACCAATGTCTGCACAGCAAGTACTTAGTACTTACAAGACATACACGTTGTAGCACTTTGGTATTCCTTTAAAACTTGAGATATGCGCGAGTGCATCGCGTACTAGCGTTGACATCGGACGCGCCTGCACCGTACGCAGAAATTATTATTTATAATTTCGGCCGAGCGCGGCGTCAGCCGTCGCCGCATATTTTTTGCACACCATGCGTTCGGAAGAACTTGTGGCGAACGAGGTCCTGGCGTTCCTGCAGTACCAGCTGGACGTCATGGATGAGGTCAGTGTGACCCAGATCTGCACCTCAAACTTCACTGAGGCGGAGATACGCAGCGCCAAGACGCTGCTGTACGAGACGCTGCTTATGGCAGATCGAATGCCGTCCCGCAGGAGGGACGAAAAGGGAGAGAGGAGTCTCCAAGACATGATTAAAGTGCTGAAGGAGACCGACCCAGACGACGTACCAACTTTCGTGGCAAAGGATTTGCGCAAGCTGCCCCCGGTCACGTTTGACCACGTCGACGTCACCAGGCTCCTAAAGGACATCACTAGCATGAGGTCTAGCCTGGTCGAGCTGCAGTTGAAGCTGGAAGCATCGCAATCTACCATTAGTGATCTACGCAGTGAAGTAACAGAATTACGAAACACTGTAAGTAGGTCACTCGCGCCTGCCAACAGCGACAACACACGCCACGGACAGGCCAACGCATCGCCGAGCGCCGCGTCAGCAATAGTGCACTCGTCGCCGGTCGCCGTCACTGCAAGCGATGCTAAACTGTGCCCCGCCCCCTCCGCGTCTCCTGTCGTCGGGACGCCGATGAATGTAAGTACGTCGAAGCCTAGACGTGTTTACTCGGCTGCCGTAAAGCAAATTCCCGTTCAACGGCAACCTAAGGCTATTGTGGGAACTCAGAGTTACCCTGAAGTAACCCAAGGAACGGTTCATCCTGAACCAACCAAAGGGAAGGCTGATGCAGATGGTTTCATAAGGGTGGAGAGGAAGAAGAAGAAGCCATCAAGTCGGAATCAATGCGGAACTGCATTGACGGGTCCAAACATGCTGCTGCGCCCCGCTATTCCTACGACGCAGTTGTATGTTTCGCGATTACATCACTCCACGAAGGTCGAGGAGATCGTGGAGTATATTCGAGTGAAGACCAACTGGACTTTGAGAGTCGAGAAGTTAGAGTCGAGTCATAACACGAACTTTAAATCGTTTGTGGTACGTGTGCCGACTCAGCATCTCGACTTGTTTCAAGAACAGTTCTGGCCGAAGGGTGTCGTGTTCCGGCGATTCCGCGGGAGGTTACGCGACACCACGAAGTGTAACACGAGACCGCTTACTCGTGTCAATACGTAGCTTGTAGTTGTTTTTATTTTTGTATGTATTAGTTTATAAGTATTGATATGTCATTTATTTATGTATTGTATTTGCTATGGGCCCTAGTTGCCTGAAATAAAGGAACAAATAAAAAATAAAAAAATAAAATAGATTATTTAGTTTTAACTTTTACACACTTTTTGATCTATATCCCAGAACGGACAAACATTTCAACAAAGCTGTCATAATAAAGTGAAGAACCTGGGTCTTTATATGGACAGTACGCTTAGTTGGCAAACTCAGGTCGCTAGTGTGAGTAAGCGTGTAATTGGAACCTTACGTCATCTAAATCGGTTAAGAAACTTTTTGCCGCCGAAAACCAAAGCAATGCTTGTGCAGTCCCTAATATTTCCTATTATCGACTATGGTGACGTGTGTTACTTCGACCTCAATGCGGACTTGCTCAACAAACTTGATCGACTCATCAACAACTGCATAAGATTCGTCTTCAACCTGCGGAAGTACGATCATGTTTCTGAGTATAGGACGCAATTGAAATGGATGTCCATTCGTCAGAGAAGATCGATGCGTGCCTTGACGACCCTTTACTCTTTACTTAACTCTCCTACTCCCCCCTCGTATCTAATTCCTCATTTTCAATACCGTTGCTCCGGTCATTCCAAAAATCTTCGCTCTTCTCACAATCTTCTTCTTCACTGTCCTTCTCATACCTCTGACACTATCCACTCTTCTTTTCACATTCAAGCTATTCTTCTGTGGAATGCGCTGCCCTTAGAAACCAGGAAGTCACTCAGCAAAACAATCTTTCAAGAGTGCTGTGCGGAAGTACTTGCTTAAGAAATCGTTGGCAGAATCATCATCACAATAATTTATTGGTATATTATATGTATATATGTATGTATTTATTGTTATTTGTATTAATATTGTTGTATTTAATTAGTATTTAGTGTTTTATTTTCTAATGCACCTACCATGTTTTTCTCTGCATCACCCTAAGGTTGACTGGAAAGAATGCCTATGGCATTAAGTCCGCCTATGTAATATTTTTGTTGCATACAGTTTAAATAAATAAATAAATAAATAAAGGTTGTTCTAGATAAAAAGGCCTATCCAAAGTTATGTATGAAATTGCTATTGGCGGAGTGTACCAATCTGCTCATACATTACATACATTTCTATAATAATTACATTGAATTATAATGACATTGATAAATATACATGTGACATAAACAATACAATTGAATCTATAATAACATGGCTTGACGGAAATAATCTACGCGTAAATCTTACAAAAACTAATTTTATTCAATTTAATACATATAGATAAAAAATAAGGCTCATCATCATCTGCCTAGCCTTTTTCCCAACTATGTTGGGGTCGGCTTCCAGTCTAACCGGATGACTAGGCCACCACGACTGTATAAAAAGAAGACTATAAAGAGTAATTATAGAGGACATAGATTACAAGAAGTATACGAAATGGCATTTCTCGGTATCACGATAGACAAGCAATGCAACTGGAAGGAACACATATTTAACGAAAGTAGCCAATAAAATGAATCGTCTTCGTTAAAAACAGTATATCTGCATACTATGTATGACTTCCTGAGATTAGCGAGTTCAAACAAAAAAACTCTTCAGCTTTATAATATCAGTGTAGATTATTTAAGACCCAAAATGTACCAACACTTATTGCAAATGAATTGAATTGAAAAAAGAGAGAGAGGAATAGAAACCTGGGAGGAGAATACCGGCATCACGTAGCTGCACGCTTTAAACTTTATCGATTAATTTTCCTTACTTCGGCTTACGGGAATCGTCAGATTATATATTTTTCGTGAACGTTGAATTATTCCCTTCAAAATAAAAAAAAATTAGCCGCGCTCGAGAAAGTCAAGATGAAGATTTTTTTTTACAAGTTTGTAACCTTCCTACTTCTTATCGTCAATCGCAAATTGTCAGATTAGTGGAATATACACTTTTTAGCATATAACTAACTTACCCTATCTTAATCTGACGCGCTGGAGAATGTCAGATGATATTTTTTTTTTTACTAATCTGATCCTTTATTCTAGACACGCGGCTACATATACAGGGCTTATATTTGGTGGAGGTGTTAAATGGGGTAATAGGTACCTCCCTATATACTAATCTGCCGCGCTTGAGTAAATCCCAAAATCCCTTCTAGGCCTCCCCTACTATCACCGACAACCTGCTCACCGCCGTGCGGGCCAACACCGGGTAACCACACATTACACATCTATGTTCTACGTAACAACAAGCGCTGAACTCCGTGGTATCAGTGCTGTCGCTGTGCTCCGCCTTCCCCGCGCTCTTCACCGACAACCTGCTCACCGCCGTGCGGGCCAACACCGGGTAACCACACATTACACATCTATGTTCTACGTAACAACAAGCGCTGAACTCCGTGGTATCAGTGCTGTCGCTGTGCTCCGCCTTCCCCGCGCTCTTCACCGACAACCTGCTCACCGCCGTGCGGGCCAACACCGGGTAACCACACATTACACATCTATGTTCTACGTAACAACAAGCGCTGAACTCCGTGGTATCAGTGCTGTCGCTGTGCTCCGCCTTCCCCGCGCTCTTCACCGACAACCTGCTCACCGCCGTGCGAGCCAACACCGGGTAACCACACATTACACATCTATGTTCTACGTAACAACAAGCGCTGAACTCCGTGGTATCAGTGCTGTCGCTGTGCTCCGCCTTCCCCGCGCTCTTCACCGACAACCTGCTCACCGCCGTGCGGGCCAACACCGGGTAACCACACATTACACATCTATGTTCTACGTAACAACAAGCGCTGAACTCCGTGGTATCAGTGCTGTCGCTGTGCTCCGCCTTCCCCGCGCTCTTCACCGACAACCTGCTCACCGCCGTGCGGGCCAACACCGAGTAACCAAACATTATCTATGTTTTACGTGTAAGTCGTGGTGGCCTAACGCCGTTTGTCCACCGTTACCGAAAACGAGCTTTTTTCGCCCCGGCTGTCATTTAACATCTTTGGTAGTTGTTAAGAGTAGTCAGAAGCCAGTAAGTCTGACACCAGTCTTACCAAGGGTTTCTAGGTTGCCCGGGTTGTAAAACACTGGTATTTGCTGCATGCAGTGAAACTGAAAGCCTACACTAACATAGTTGGGAAGAGACTCGGGAAATGATGATCTATGTTTTACGTGCCAAGAATTTGCATTGTTTCGGGAATGTTTATTTCGATGCCATATTTACATTTTGTCGGAATTTTTCTTTTAATATTACTATTGTTTTCAATAAATTCTTGAAATACTATTTGTCGCTTTTCTTGAAATATTATGCTCATTTTATTTGCGCATGGCAGGCGCCTCTATTGTCTCGAACGTTCTCAATATGCTATCGCGTATAGATACGTCACGTTACCAAATCATTTTTGTCAGGAACCGTCCAAAATCCGGGTCAAGTCAGAGCGAAGTGAATCGAACGTCTACGGGAATTACCATCGTACGGCTTGGCGGCACTCAGACACCAGCGAACACGACCAGTGCTGCTGCTACCAGTACCACGAGTGGCAATACCACCAGTGCTAATAGTGCGGCCAATGCTGCGGGGGCGGGGCCGGGGGCGGCGCCGGGCGGGTACGCGCGACGAGCTAAGCTGGGTGATTCGCGCAGCACGGGCCGCCTGCATCCCGGCCCCGCCCCGCACCGCAGCATGACACGACTCAACGTCGCAGGTCAGAATACTCATTCGACTTTTGAAAATAATTTACCATTTATTTTATATGGTTATGTATGAGTAACTGAAGATATATTCCAGGTGGATCAGTTGGCGGTCTTCACAAAAGTATGACGCGGTTGTCATCGTCCCAGCAAATTAATACGCCACCGAATGGGACTACTAATACAGGTATGTAATTTAATCTAGACACACGGCAGTGTGTCCGCCAAGTTCGAGCAAAAAAGCGACACACCGGCCGTGGGTTATATTACACGAACCATTTCGGGCCAAATTCGACCCCCCTGTAACTCAAAATCTATTTTATTTACGCATATCAAATTTTTAGTATCTATTGAGACCCCCTCACTTATCTAAAATACAAAATTTCATTAATATACCTATTGTAGGTCTTGAGATATTGACGTCAGAAAATCGCTATTTTTACTATACACTCACTGACTGACTGATTCACTGACTCACTCATCAAAAACCTAGACCACTTCCAATGGTCGTATTGACTTGAAATTTGGCATGGAGGTAGGTCTTTATGTCAAGGTAAAGGGAAAAATCTGAAAATGGCCAAGTGTGAGTCGGTTTCAAAATAATGAAGGTGTTTTATACCCGGTGTAAATTTATACCCCTAAGGAACTAAAACGAACTAAATTTATCTATATTTATATAATATATCTTCGAATGGTTTGTATTTAGTTTAGTTAGAAGTAAAATAGTGTAGTTAGAAGTAAAATAAAAATCTGAAAACGGCCAAGTGTGAATCACTTTCGAAAATAACGAATGTGTAACTTTGATCCACGAACATAATATATGATAACATGTCATGTCAGTCAGTTGGTAAATCTAGTCCATTTAGTTAATCTAGTTCATTTCTTTGTAAGAAACATAGTGCATATTAAAAAATCTAAAAGATAGTATAAATGAGACATTCCTTTAACCAACTTCATCATAAGAAAAAAATAAAATAAACAACAAATGAAATCCCACCCAAAACAAAAATGTGAAAGACTGCCAAGTTCGATAATATGGGAATGCTTCGCCTATAAAAGAAGTGAGATCTGAATAAGTACCAAGTTCCATACACATACCTCAGTTAAAAATAGTTACTTTTTAATAATGTTACTTGGCAAGTTTTAATAGAAAATTAAATACTTGATTCATTGCGTTTAGTAGGTTTATAACAAGGTGTATGAAAACTTTCCAAGTAACATCATTAAAAAGTAACTATTTTTAACTGAGGTATGTGTATGGAACTTGGTACTTATTCAGATCTCACTTCTTTTATAGGCGAAGCATTCCCATATTATCGAACTTGGCAGTCTTTCACATTTTTGTTTTGGGTGGGTGTCATTTTTCTTACACCTTTTTTGATGGGGTCATTTATGATGGTATTTTGTTATTGTTCAGTATCGAACAGCAAGCCGTCGTCGTCGTCTAGCGGCGTGGTGGGCAGGTCGAGTGGAGCTATCACAGTGACGAGCATCTCTCCCCCGCGGGTGCTGCGTCCCACGCCGCGCTCGCATCATCACCACAATATACTGATCGGAGCACCCACTACCACGGTAAGCGAACACGAACCACGAACTATTATATAATTTAGATCTTTTAAAAATGTGTATGTTGATGTTAAAATAATTGAATTTATGTTACAGAACAACCAAACAATAATATCAGGGCCGCCTCTAGCAACGCAATCAATATCAGTGAACCCGCTCACATCAGGCAAGTCATCAGACGGCCTCACGCCCATCACATCATCCGTGTCGATTCAGCACTCAAACACCGCACTGGGCACGGTGTCAGTAGTGACGTCATCCGCGCAGCCCGGCTCCGGGCCCATCGCCGTCAGTCCGTCCAGCCCCGTCGCCATCTCCGGGCCGGTGACGGTGACGTCACGCCGCGCCAACAACACCAGCGTCACCATGATCAACACGAACAACGGCACGAGCGCGTCCAACCACCGCATCAGCGTGTTCGAGCCCTACCCCATGCGCGACACCGTGCAGCACTTCTGCGAGAAGCACCTGGACAAGATCAAGGCGTACATGGACAACGTGTCGCTGCGCCTGCCGCCGCCCGCCAAGTGCACCATCGAGGAGCGGCGCAGCAAGAAGCAGGCGCGGCTGCAGTTCGCGTGCGGGCGGCGCGGGCTGCACTGCCTGTACGCGCGCGCGCTGTTCTCCATGCGCACGCGGGCGCCGCGCGTGTGGATCCACCTCATGTTCCTGGCGCTGCAGGCGCGGCACGACGCCGCGCTGTCCTCGCGCGACCCCACCGTCGCCTCGCTCAAGCACTGCTGGGACATCCTCAAGTGCGAGAACAAGACCTTCCTCACGCTCGTCACCGGCGCCTTCCCCGGCATCAAGGTACATACCACACACACACATATTGTTACATGGTGAACACATCTGTCAGAATCGACCGCGATGAAATAGAATTCTCTGTATGGAATCATTCGAAACTTCGCTCTTCCATTTGACATTTGACAGAATTAAATTCATTAAACTTTAAGGAACTTTTCTCGTGTTGTTCAGGAACAAGAGATGTTGTTGAACGAGTTACGGGCAGCAGGCTTCTTCGACGTGTTTGAAGTGGTGGCGCGACGGAATGACGGCGCCGCTCTGCCGCCTACACAGGTATGATTGTGACCATATACTTTTCATTTTTTTATTTGGGACTAGCTTCTGCCCGCGACTTCGTACGCGGATCCTGTCCCTTATGCCAGCGACTACGGGGTCAGCAAAATCAAAGATCTGAATTGTCTGATATTGAATTTTAAGGGCCCGTTGACTTGAAAACAATGGAATACGCATAACCATTGGAAACGTTCCATATATTTAATTTTTGTACTTTACCGGCAAAAACACAGCAGACTAAACAAAACGCTGAGAACTGAACCGCAATAGACGTGACCATAGGGATAACAGTAGTGATCCTAATTAGTCCGCATTTAAGTTGTGTGTGGCAAAAATATTACACATATTATTACGTAAAAAAACATTAAATAGATGACAAAGTCGTGGTGACTTAGTGGAAGTCGTGGTGGTTTAGTGGGTAGAGAACCAATCTCTCAAGTATGAGCGTGCGTCTTTGATTTCAGGTCAGGCAAGTGCCTGCCAATGCAACTTTTCTAAGTTCGTATGTACTTTCTACGTATATTTTGGATACCATTGACCGTTATTTGGAGGGGATGTTAAACTGTAGGTTCCGGCTGTCATTGAACATTCTTGGCAGCAGATAGGCAGTCGCTCCTTGTAAAACACTGGTACTCAGTTGCATCGTGACTGGAAGTCGACCCTAACATAATTGGGACAAAGGCTCTTGAGATAATAACGACAATAATAATGAGATATAGGCACCGCAGGACATCTGAGGCTGATGACGGGGAGTAGCGACCCCGCGGGGCTATATATACTGAGTTCTCCAGGGAGTGTATACTGTCCCCCGTCTCCGGCCATACTTGTATATGGTACAGAGAAGCTGGGCTCTTGGGGTTCCACATCAGGTGTTCCAGATCTTAAAATTTATTATCTCAGCTGAAAATGCTCATCACATGAAACAATTTTTGCCATGGCACCATTTTTGTATCTCTTATAGTTTTGTTGGTCTGTTGGAGTTCTGCATCAGGTCTTCAAGTTTCGAAGATAAATTATAGCCTATATGTTGACCAGGCTTAATACTGATACAACAAAGAAAAAAATCATTGAAATCCGTTCAGTAGTTCGGAAGATTAGCGTGTACAAACAAACAGACATACAGACAAACAGACAGATTTTTTTTTTGGATTTGTGCTCCATTACTGTTTCTAAACCCCACCCAATTATTATTTTTTTAATATATTCAATGTACAGACACAGTTTTTTTACAGATTTATTATATGTATAGAAAACAAACAGTAGTATATTAAGTATACAAACAGTAATAACGTATTTCACATAAAACAGTTTTGTATTCATACATAAGTGGAATTATTATTATATCAACACAATTGTTATTATGTGTTATTTACGAGTCACGTTCTTTTGTTTCCTTTACGGTCGATTCCGAGTTTTTTTTACTAATGTAACGTTTGAGAAATGGCCACTTCGCTGTATCTAACATTTTTTTGTCGTCATATTGCGCTAGCCCCTGTCCAAAAACAAATTTTGGATATCACTGGATAGCGACTATCAAGGATGACTCACATACACTGTGAGAACTGGAGCCTTGAAATGAAATGAAATGAAATGAAATCGTTTATTTTGCAAGTTGGACATTAAATCACTTTTACACGTCATTCTAAGATCGCTGAGGTCGGCATCTTGCTTATATTAATAAATACGTCGTGCGATGTCGTGCAGGCGACGTGGGGCTGCTTCCTGTGCACGCACCCGGAGCGCGCGGTGGGCTTCCTGGCGGCCGACGGCGCGCCCGTCATCGAGGGCCAGCTCAAGGAGAAGAAGGGCCGCTGGCGCCTCTTCCGGCGCTGGCGGACTCGCTACTTCACGCTCTCCGGGGCACATCTGTCCTGCAAGGGATCTGTACGTATACTAACATATTCATATTATTTATTTTCATTCCACAATAGTAGGTGTTACGAATGGCTCAGAGCTAAATACAATTGTGGACATAATCATAATTATATTCTATGTGAAAATGATTGCATTGGTTTGGTAGTAGATACGTAACTGGGCGGTAAATGGCACGACACTAAATTATACCAGCAGTTTCTTTCAGCAAGTCAAGTACGAGTCATAATCGCCAGGCGACTGAAAACGTTATGTCATTTTTTTCTTGGACCCACTGTAAAGATTACCTACTGCAATCGTATTAAAACATGCTCATTTGACACTTACAGAGTGGTGGCGAAAGCATCGACATAAATCAGATTCGTTCGGTAAAAGTATCCCGCGGTGCACGAAACATCCCGAAGGCATTCGAGATCTTCACGGGAGACCAAACACTTATCCTGAAGCCTAAGGACGGTAAGAACGCGGAGGAATGGGTGCAGTGCCTCAGTATTGCAGTTGCACATTCCCAAGCGAGAGATGCACCGGCCAAGGCTAACAGCTTGCCTGCGAGAGGACTCACGCTCAAGAGCTTCTAAATCATTGGGAATCGGTAAGTGCGTATCATACATATGATTAGAATTGAGCAAAGAATATTTGCTTAAAGCTTTCTAGCTAGAATTTTGTATATAATATTGATTATGTTAAACTTTAAAGCCCTGTATTTATATAGGCTTTACAGAAGTTCATCTTTGCTCAAAACGTGTATTTGCAGACGGTACGGAATTATTATATTGCTGTAAAAACATTCTGTGTGACATGGTTCCCAGAAAACAAAAGTTGTAAACTTGCTCAGTTATTTTCTGCCTGTATTATATAACTGTATGTTTATAAGTATTCAATAAAATATACAACAGCCATATACAATAAATACATATAAAATGGACTGAAAATAAGACTTGTATAGAAACATGCATTTGTATACATATTGCTATTATATACATGTAAAATTGTTAAGTAGCATATAGTATGTATATCGCTGGCATACGTTAGATGTTTTGAAATGCATAATGTTCAAAGTATTAGCAAAAATTATAATATCAATGTAAGATAAGAAAGTTTCAATTAAAGTAAAGCAGGTAACATACTGGCAGTCTAATCGTAATTTGAAATTAGAACATAGTGGAGGCTGCCCCCCACTCACTCTGTCATATAGATGGTTGCTGCATACAGTCATGTAAATAAAATAAATGAAAATGCTCACAAAGTATAACAAGTTTTAGAATATTTAACCACATTCCTACTTATATCGGGAATGATACGAGGTTATTTTAAGACTTTTTTATATTCATCCTTATTTATATGACATTATTAAAAGTAGTGTTCCAAGATATCCATACATTGTGTGTTCTACTTAGAGTTCTGTTGTAGTGGTCTGTAAAATTGCTTTTACGGTACTCAGATTCATAAAAAATGCCGATATAGAAATTAAATAAATACGCTATATCGTGTTCATAGTTGTAGAAAATGGCATCAACTTAATTTATACACATTATGCTTTAATAAAAAATCTATAATCGTTTTGTAAGTTAGATATTGTTAGGTATGACATTTAATAATAAAAAAAAAAACAATTGAGGCACAAAAAATACCGCTCATATTGTAACTTTTTGCTTCGATTTGCACATTTGAGGTCAAAGAAGGATAACTTGTTTTCAATAATGTAATTTGTATAATGAGTAGGTAGTGCCTTATATCTCGTAAGAGTTTGTTTTATTGCGCTTAAAGTACAATGAACATTTACAATTTTGTGTAGTTGTAGATATTATGCAGAAATGAGCGGAAATAGGAAACAAAGTTATTTAGTTGTGTAGGCACTATTGTTTAGTTGAGTAAGTGGGACATATTTCACATAATTATTATGGAATCCGTCCGTTTCATTGGAAGAAAAATTGTGACCGGCTTGCGCAACAGAGTTTACTTAAAACAACGTGCTGTATAGTTTGATGTTGTTATAGAAGAACATAATATCCATTCACAGTAATTATATGTCCGATTTGTTCTATAAGCCGGCCTTAGCATACACGAAGATGAGCGATGTACTCACGATCGCTGTAATCGATAAAACGTTTATTACTAAAATAAAATTCGAATAAAAACATTTGAATAGAGCAAAATGTTTTTGCAACATTGTATTGTATTGATGGACTTACGTTTTCATAACAAGTTATGAGTGAAACTCGTGTCTAATTCGTAACCATTCGAAAGATTTTTTTTTTAAATAATGGTTTAATAATAACAAAATAAGTTATAAGATTTTTGACAAATTCGAGATTTTATAAAGCTAGAAGACTGAAAGCTGGTCAATGGTCATAGCTACTTATTTTTTCATGTGTGAGACTAATACAACACTACTACTTACATATTTTATGAATCATTGTGTGAAGGCCAAAACTAATATTGAAGATTGTAACTGGAGTAAGTCCAGTAGTTTAGGTAAGGATGGTTGTCATCAGCTAATATTAATGTTTTGTTTAATGTTTGTGATTCAAAATTAACATTCCCGTCCTTTTCAGTGCTTCGAAATAATAATAAAATTATTATGTACTGTTGTGGTCTCAAAAATCATTATAAATGGTTGTAACGCGAATGACATTAGTCTTAAGTAGGTTTAAGTTGACTAATTACAAAAGGGGAGAGAGACCAGAAAAAAGAACCCTTAAAATATAATTAACGAACTTCTCCCTCGAAGATTATTTTAATTTCTAATTGTAAACCAGTACTTAACTTGCCATTTCGCATTTTATGAAAGCACAATATTATTACCATTTGAATAACTTAGTCTATAGTTAAGTCTGCTTGATTTAAACTTAAGTTAACTGTCACTGTCTAAACCTGAGGTTGCTATCACCAAAAAGTCAAGTGTTCATTGGGAAACCAAATTGTTTCTTTTGTTAGGTATTATGTTTAATGCTATGTAACATAACACTTGCTTGTTTATGGGCTCAATATTGAAGAAAACTCCGACTATCACATGCTATCACGCTATCAGAGTGCGATGTTAACCAGAGTGAATAGCTTAATAATGTCCTCTAAAATGTCCAACATTTGTAGAAATACTTTTCATCAGTATTGGGCCCTCTTTGTGCTTATAGGTGCTTCAAGGTAAATAACAGATATTAACTAAATCAATAACGTCCATTATACAAGTTATAAACGATAATTATTTAGATGTAAATATATTGTATTGTTATCTAATTGAATCAAATTTTATTGATGAATCGCCTGAAACCGCCACCGAATTTAAATGAAATTATTTAATGTATTACGTACGCAATTGACTACAAAACTAAAAATAAATCTTGATACGATTATATTTGGTACAGTTTGTAGTAATTAACTCCACTCGTATGTATAAAAGTAATTGTTATATCAACATGTATACTGCCCAGTAAATAATATAAGAATTCTTATGATCGTACATTCATAATGTTTTATGTACACATATTGTTAAGTCAGTGTGAAGAGTCCATTATTATACAGATGTGTAGTACTCTACATCGCGTGATATATTCTCGTCAAGTCATTCTATAAAACTAAATACACATTTAAACTTGTATGAAAACAATACAAATGCCACAATTATCGAATTTATGAAGTCTGAGCGTTCATTAAAGATGCAATGGTATTTTGTTGTTTGCTAGAGTATTATCGCACCCTATTATATAACGTGGTCTAACCTTTAGTTCTAGGTTTAATCCATTAATGGTTTAAACCTCTCACTAAAGGTGGTACCTTTCTAAGACCATGTTTTTAAAAATAATGAGTGTAGAGTGCTGCCTTTCTACAGATAGTTTAAGAACACACAGTTGCCAAAATAAATTATAATAACATAGCTTCTATAGCCAATATAAACAATTGTACATACAAATATTTATATGAAACGTGTTGATTAAGTTTAAGTGTTTCGGAAAACTTATGAACTTGGTGCTACAGTAATAGATCGTAACGCAGTTGTGCGCTTCCAGTGCGTCATGCGATCTAAACGTTTTGGCTCGTGTACTTAAAACTGCCCTATTTATTAGTTATTACAATAGTTGTTTGTAAGCCTTCGAGTTTTATTTATGTTTTCCTACCCTGCAAGCATCTACTTTAGTATTCTTTTTTACCAGATTTTTTTTAGAGTAAATTGTCATTTTCGACGTCTTTTGCACTCGAACTGTGCATTTAATGCTCATCTAGGCCTCGGCTCGCGCCTCTCAGCTCTGGTAAGTAGTTAATTTGTTAACGAAAATCAAACACTCATATTTAAACTTCACAAACATATATTTACATATTGTATCTACATGTTTATCTACATTAATTTCTATAAAACTTAACATTCAGTTAACACTTATTACCTAAGCAGTAAAGTCTACAATCAAACGTCATTCAGCTATATTATTTGTCCAGGCTGCATAGCCTTCAATTGTTTTCTAAATCCATCATTAGGCTGTATAGCAGGCCTTTTACTTTTCACTAAATCATAAGCGTTTTCAAAATGCATGTTTTCATAGTGCATTAGATAAGCTATAGCCACCATAGAGGTTCGGGAAACGCCCGCATTGCAATGAACTAGAACATTCTCTTTGGAATCTACAGCCTGACGAATGTATGGCAAACTTTCTAATAATACCTCCTTGATATCTGTTTCAGGTAAATCTAAGCAGTTAATGACCTTATTACTGACTGCTATATCAACATTTATGCCTAAACTAAGCACATGTTTAATATTATAAGCCTCTATGACATTGCTAGCTGTACAATCCTGTGATCCTATGTACACATGGTCCGATATTAACGCGGGAACATTGTCAGGTTTCGTGTCTACTACAAATCCGTAAGTGTTAGGACATATAGCCGTTACTACGGAGTCTTTCTCGACGTACCGTTGGCCGTCGACTTTAGTGACAACCGTTTCTGTTTTCTTCAGCACATTTTTGCGTTTCTGCAGTTCGTTGAGGAAACTCATTTTTAACGAGTTGTAAATGCACAAATTGTTTTTATAATAGTCCAGTTTCTTTTGTATTAATCACATTCAGCATCACTATCACTTTCGTCCTTTTCTTCCAGAGTTTTCTCAGGGTCATAGACTAGATCCTCAGGGTTATAATGTACGTCGCACAGGTACAGGCCGTCTGCAGGTCCTGCTTGGATAGAGTTGTGCCAAGAGTGCTTGGAAGGAATTTGTAGCATAACCTTTATTTCTTCAACTGGGAGCTTGCCAGCGGCGACAGCATTGAGTGTCCCTACCATGCGACGGATCTGGAAACAGTATGACAATGCATTTTTATCTTCTAATATCTTTGGGAATATTCAACTGTTTAGTTTAAGTACATAATTACCAGAAATTTAAGAAAAAAAAAATAGGAAAAAGATGCAATTCGAAACTTTCACCATTATCATCAAGTGTTCCAAAATATAGTTCTAAAGTGTATTGGGTTCTATGTAATGGAGTTCCAGAAAAAAATTGCAGACAGAACAGAAAGAAAATGAAAATACCTGATTGTGTACAAATCCTCTGCCTCTGATCTCAATATCCCAATAATTGAATATGCTTTCTTCTCCCCTCTCGTAGCTGGTAAGATTAGGCTTGCCCGGCCTCACTTTAATGTACTGAATCTCTCTCCTGTTGTGCTTGTGTTGTTTTAACTTGTCAAACCTCTTGAATGACGTGAAGTCATGGTAACCAACAAAATATTTGGAGCCTTCTATGAATTTTTCTATATCAAAACCTGGTAATCTGAAATCAGGTTTTATACCTTTATGTTGCAGTATAACATAACAACAAAAATATCAACTGAAAAAAATTATCATGGAGCACAAATATTGGTCAGTGGGTTGTCTTAGGGGTGGAGATTTTTTTTATTTTATTTAAGGTGAACCATTCAAAAATGATTTCACTAGTTCCTTAGATATTCCATCTTGGATTCGAGTGAACCAAGATCCCAACAAACAGGTGAGTCTGGAGATATTTGAGCCGCAATAGTCATGTAAGACAAGCTTTTCCATGAGACAAAGCCTACCTCATAAAATGACACCGTCTCCACTCTTCTATGGGTATGTATGAGGCTATTGTAATATTCTCAGGAAGAACTACTTCATCCTTTTTCACTGCTAATCTGAAAAGTATTGGAGACTGTACCTATTATGTGATCATTCTTTGTAGTAATACTGGTACCTATGTGTATCCAAAAAATATGAAAATTAAGTTTAGAAATTGTAATAAACATACCTGTACAAGTAGGTTCTACCGATAGCCTGGTGTCTTGCATGGAAGTTATCATGCACTCTAATACATTTCTTAACAAAAATGCTGTAATTGTGTTGGTAGAAGAATTTGTTCAGAGTGTAAGTGATGTTTTCTGTGTTGTATATGGAAGAGCCGAACCTCTCCAAGTCAAAATGTGCACTTGTGTTCAAGGCATGGACTCCACCATCTGTACTGTAACAATATATTTAGCAGAATTGCTGTCGCCAGTTGTCTATACTCATGAAACTCGTTCGTATTCAGAACAGTGCATTCATTACAGGTCTTACTTACCGGCTCGATAGCGTAAGACTGGGATAGTTCATTGACTTAAGCCTGAGAAGCGCAAATTCCATCAAACCTTGGATACTTTCAAGGTCTGGGTAATTGCGGCCCTCTTTCAACCATATCTTTTCGGAAGACCTATAATATTTATTCTGATTAGTAATACCGTAGTATTTATTGTAAACAAATTCATGTTATGAATGGAAACCACAAACCTAAACCGCGTTCCTATATAAGAGAAGAATGTTAAATATCTGGCTTTCATTATACTTTCTTACGAGTAAATATAAAACTGTTTTCATTGATTTTAAATCAGAAAAAATACCAATAACACGAGCTTAAACTAAGGTTAAAAACCAGCTGACTTGAGCTGACTGTCAGATGAGTCACTAGTCAGTCAATGTCACTAATGCGAGAGTTGAATTTTTGAATACCATGGTTGAATTCATTGTGACTATCAGACACTACTATCATGATTAGAGTCATAGAATAATATACTCGAGGAGATCTAAATTCAACAGCGAAATCTTGCTTCTTGCTTGCTTGTCTTATTTCTGAACGTCAACTGCACCTTTCACTTTTTGACAAAAGTTTCTCTCAGTCGTTTAAATGTCAAATTGTCATTATTTCAGTCAAAAATGGCACAACGGACGTGGCATATGTTTACCGTGATAACTCTAATATTTACAGTTTTATCACTTGTCGGAGATGTATTCTCGCAATCAGCGGCGCCCTGGTACGAAAATATGCCAGCGGTGACTATGGACTACAAAGTACACATCGACGCGGGCAAGGAAGATTGTTACTATCAATATGTTCCGGCGGGTGCTACATTTTACGCCAGTTATCAGGTATTAATTGGAGTTTTTTGTTACGAAAGCTATGAAGCGGTTAAAGATAAGATTGCTAATGGTTTGGAACGACGATAACTTGCTTTATGGAATATTTAACCAGTGTATTTCATTTATGAAATAGTTGGCAAACTTTTTGTCAACAGGTGTTGAAAGGCGGTGATGGCATGTGCGGTTTCGCCGTGCGGCACCCTAACGGTCAGATAGTGCACCCGTACGAGTGGCGGCAGAGCGCCGAATACGCAGACCAGACGTCTTCTGGAGGATACTATGCAGTGTGCATTGACAACCAGTTCTCAAGATTTGCAGGGAAACTAGTCAATTTATATCTGTCAGTGATCAGATACGATATGTGGGAGAAGTATGCCAAGGAAGTGGAGGAACTTGACATGAATATAAAGAACTTTACTGTAAGTTATAATTTCTTAACTTTTAAACAGGAAATGTGTGGTATTAGCTTAAAATACAAAGTGTATTAACTGTATATTATTTTTGTTTATGCTAGAAATATGAGTTCATGTTTCTCTTTAATCTTCTTTCTCCTGCCCTGTTCGCAAATATTACTTGGGGTCGGCGCAATATGTCATTTTCTTCCATTTTCCCCTGTCACTCGTCATACTGACACTCACTCCCTTCCTATTCATATCATCTTTCAGGCAATCCATCCATCTTTTCTTAGGTCTTCCTCTTCCTCTCCATCCATCTACATTCATACTTAGCACACACTTTGTTGCATGCGTATCATCCCTCCTCATTACATGTCCATACCACGACAATCTTCTACTTCTCATCTTTTCTGTAACTGGCGCTACTTTCAGACTTCCTCTAATGTAATCATTCCTCACTTTATCCATTCTTGTAACACCACACATCCATCTCAGCATTCTCATTTCTGTTACATGCACTCTCTTCTCGTCCCTCTTTTTCAATGCCCGACACTCCGATCCATACAGGACGACAGGTCTAATGACGGATTTGTAAATTTTGCCCTTCAGTTTGAGGGGCATCCGCGGGTCACAAATAGCGCTAGTTACCTGTCGCCACTTCATCCATCCAGTATTGATCCGATGCGTAACGTCCCTGTTTACCTCACCGTCACTTTGGACGAGTGAACCAAGGTACCGGAAGTCGGAGCAAACTGGTAGGGGCATGCCGGCTAGGGTTATGGTCATGGGTCCCGAAATACCGCCAAAATCACAATGAAGGTATTCTGTTTTACTCCTGCTCACCTTTAAACCCACTGTCTCCAGTCTCAGCTGCCATGCCTCCAATCTACTCTGGACCTCTGGCCCACTCTCCCCCACCAGAACAATGTCATCGGCGAAAAGCATACACCAGGGTGCCTCCTCCCGTATATCTGCCGTAAGCGCGTCCATTACAAGCAGGAAGAGATACGGGCTGAGGGCCGACCCCTGATGTAAGCCAACACCTACACTGAAGCTGGCGGTAGTGCCCGCTGCGGACCGGACTTCTGTACGGCATCTGCCGTACATCGCTCGGATCAACTGCACATACTTCCCTGGTATACCTTTCTCCTCAAGGGCCCACCACAAAACCTCACGAGGCACCCGGTCATGTTTCTCTTTAATACACTTTCTAATTTCAATATAATTGCTTGTGTTATGGTAAGCAGCTCTGGCATTATTACCACAAAAATCTAGAGAAAGTTAATTATAAAAGTATTGACAAAACCTTGTAGCTGCAATGAAAGTCAGCTGTTCCGTGACCTCGCACATCTCTTGGGCGCCGAACGTACCCGTACCACTGCCTACCACCCGCAAAGTAACGGCATCGTCGAACGCTGGCACCGAACCCTGAAGACTGCACTTATGGCTCGCTTAGAAAGTGCTAACAACTGGATTGCCGAGCTACCTTCTGTGCTAATGGGTTTACGAGCCGCCGTGCGCACTGATACCGGCACCAGCGCCGCGCAGCTCACTTTCGGCCAAGCATTGCGCTTACCCGGCGATTTCATATCACCATCACCGGCAGCGAAGGCAATGGATTATAGCTTCGTCGATCACCTACATGACGTGATCACGAGGTTAACGCCTACATTTAGGCCACATTCAAGCAATCGTGGCATGTTCGTGCACGGCGACTTAAAAACATGTAGTCACGTGCTGCTACGCGACGACGCCGTCCGCAAACCGCTGCAGCAGCCGTACAAGGGCCCGTACAAGGTCATTGATCGCAATGAGAAGTACTTCACCGTCCAGCTACCGGGAAGATCCAGCACCATCTCGATCGACCGGCTAAAACCGGCGTACACGCTCAACATCGATGAAGATAACCCGCCTGCACCCGCTCCAGCTCCACCGGCATCAGACGTCGCCACCAGCCGATCTCCGAGTCCTTCTACGAGCAACGACGCCACTGCTACACGTCGCACGAGATCGGGCCGAGCCGTGAAGTTGCCGGTACGCTTCGCTAGGGGGGGAGTACTGTAGCTGCAATACATACATGCGCGCGCCGCAACAGCGGGCGCCCCACTGAAGTCTCGCGCGCCAAGCTACCCATATTTATAACGTTTCGTTCGAGCGCTCTCATTGGCCAGCGCGGATCGCGATAGATTCGCGCCCTACACTACGAAATCATTGTAATAGCATTTAAATAGGCAGGCATTTTAGTAAAATATATTCATTCTTACCTCGACTGTGGAGTTTAATTTATCTACACCTATCTGCGCTACAACCTTATTTTTAAGCCTATTCACTGCTCTAAAGTAGTTGTGTTATGTTTGTTACAGACATCCATCCAGTTTGTGGAGAGGAATATCAATGATATTCTGCAGTACCAGTACCACTCCCGAGCTCGGGAATCCCGAGACTACAACTTGTTGCAAGACAATAATGTTTATGTTCTCAGGTACCAACTTATAATTCATTTTAATCAATGTAGTATCTATATTTATTGTTATAAAATATGAATTAGCTGGTTGCTTCCTGCTATTTCTCCTAACACTTAATAACTTGTAATATAAATGACTAGCTGATATCCAACAGTTTCACTTATGTCCTGTGGGGATTACTGTCCATAGTTGGATAAAAAATAGCCTATATAACTGTTGAGAAGCTACAATGTCTCCCATTGTAGCTACTTAACAGTTAAAGAATTTTCCAAATCAGATAGTTTAGGGTACAAACACACCAAAAAACATGTTTCATCTTCATCCCTACTAATATTATAAATGCGAAAGTAACTCTGTCTGTCTGACTGAACTGATTTTAATAAAATTTGGTACAGAGATAGAGTTGACCTTGAGAAAGAACATAGGATAGTACTTATCCCGAACTTTTGAGAAGTTCTCTTGGAAACGGGATATAACCGAACTAGACGCGGGCGAAGCTACGGGCGGAAGCTAGTCATATTAATATAGACAAGAAATCTTTTTTTTTTTTTTTTTTAGCGACGTAAAATCATCAAATGACCCCTCCCGCTGTGGGTTAGCAGCGGTGAGGGAGTGTCAGACTCTTACTGACTAAAATCGTCGTGTTCCGTCATGGGCCTTTTATGTACCAGGGCCGCGGTATCTCTTTCGAACAACCCGCAGCCCCGGCAGGCCTTGGCCCTGCTGGGCCCCGCTGGGGTTGCTGACATCTCTTTGAGGAGCGCGTGGAACAACGCGCGCCGTCGACACGGGTCTGTCGTCTAGAAAGACAGAGGGACGATGAGCCACCCGAACTCACCGCCCACAGACCCACGCCTACGGTGGCCGGGAGTCATCTCGCGACACCCGGCGCCCATGGTGTCTACCTGGTCCAGCGCGGCGGCCGGGATGAGAGGTTCGCACTCTCTGGCGTTCCGCCTCCTCCTTCTCGAGCATGACCGCTTCGCAGAAGGAGGCGACGGCATCCCATTCCCTCTCGCCCCGGACCATGGCCTGAACCAGGGCCGGACGCGAGAGGTCGCCGCCGCCCAAAGCCTCGACGAGGACCCGGCGGTGCCCTTCCCATGCGGGGCACACCTGGACTGTGTGGTCCACCGTGTCCTCGGGGCTGTCCGCACAATGGTGACACCCGGGCGCCTCCTCACGACCGATGCGGTGCAGGTACCTCCCGAAACAACCGTGTCCGGTGAGGACCTGCGTCATGCGGTACGTGAGGGCGCCGTGACTCCTCCCGAGCCACTCCTCAAAGAGGGGACTTACCGCCACGATGGTGGCGTGCCCTTAGACAAGAAATCTAAAGGAGATACTGGATTTTTCATGTAATGAGTATATAATTATGATGGTGTTGATGTGATTTTGTTATTATCCTTTGAGCATATTAATACATTATAGGTAAAATACCTGATTGATTAATTAATACACACCAGCCAACTATAGCACCAGAGTTTCAATGTGATAGTTGTACCAAAGTTAAATTTAATCAAGGGAGATTTCATGGATTTTATAAGAAACTCATTAAAAAAGATGTGGTTTAATTAAAATAATTTTAATAAATAACCATTTCCTGCAAAGGCTACTAAAAACATGCTATTAAGATTCAAAATACATTATTCAACATTAAATCCTTTTAAATAAGAGAACGTAGCAACAGAAAGAATTACTGAAGCATTTGAATGAAACATCAAAAATATAATTAAATTCCTACCATGCCTTTTCTGTCCTATTATTCAAAATTTTATTTAAATTAATAATACAAACCATATTTAAAATCTTAAAATTATCTTCTACAAACTAAAATAAAAAGAATAAAACATATATAAAATAATAAGTACTTTTAAAGTTATTTCTCAGTTGCTTTATATTGCTTTAAATAATAGCGATTGTAAACCATATTCCATGTATTGTTCAATTTAATACCTGATTAAATTGTTTGCGTCTCAAATTGCGTGGGGTCACGCTTCATTGAACCATTGGCCGAAAGTGGTTTGAAATGGCTGTGGAGTAAACACAACATACCTATTTCAATACCGTGAAACAATTATGATACCTACTGTTATAGTATAACCTAAGTATGTTTTTACCTTCAGATTTTTTTCAAGCAATCAAAGTTACTAACTTCCAAAAAGCAGGATGTTCTAAATACGCATGGTTGTTTTTAACCCTTACTTTACATAGCGGCTGAGATAAAATTTTTCACGGCCTACTTTTTACGAAATCGCTGCCGGTAACTTATATGTAGCAAAGATGATAACTAATGTATATAATGAAAAAGTCAACTAATTTAAAACTTGTATTGTTTCAGGTGGTCTGTGATCCAAATCCTGGCCATAGCAGCCACAGCAACATTACAAGTGTACTTCGTGAGAAAGCTGTTCGAAGTGAAGGAGAACTCTTCAAAAACAAGAATTTGATCACATCCAGCAAGAAGACAATATATACTGTTACTGTTCCCTTGACTGATCTTCCATTCCAATCTGAAATTAGTGTTGATCTCTCTTCTTATTTCATCATTGTGTTATAGCTTGTTATTTGTTTCATTGGTGCATAATATTAGACAATAGTTAAGCTCAAGCTCGGTTATTTGTAGGAGTCATAGAATATGTAGCAAGTAATGGGGCCTAACTTATCCTATCAGTTTATCGTTCCTTTCTGAGATTATTTCTAGAGATTTTAGTTTCCTCACCAAATGTTACTTCTTATTTTTTATCTGTTCTTTAGTCGAGTAGTAACATTAAAAACGCGCACAATTTTAGTTTTAGTTAAGTACCTACAATCGCTTTTTGCATTTTTATAAAAAAAGACAGAAAATTGTTTTTATCTTTGATGTAATCGATAAGTTTAACTTTCAGAGTTTATTTTATGTAATTGTTTATTGAAAGATCTGATTATATTAACGATTTATTTTATTTTTGATAATGTTTGCATTTTTATTATTTATTTGCTATTTGTCGATTTTATTTTTAGTTAATAACATTATTTCTGTAAGCAAAAAATAGACGCAGTGTGTTTGAATAATAAATGACCAACTTATTATAATAAACTGAGAAGTTAAGTACTTATGATAGTCTTTTAGTCATTCAAAACTAGCTCTCTCCAGAGTTTTTACCCGCATCTCGCGGAACTTCTTCACGTAATATCTATCCCTATCTTATTTGGGAGTAAGTGTAGCTTTCCAACAGTGAAACAAAATGTTTCCATCCCACTCTCTTCGATATCTGAGTGCAGAAGTCGTTATTATCGCCTAGCTAGAGCGAACTCACTTTGTCGTCGACAGTTCGACAACTGTAGTTTAGTTTAATTTTAGTTTAATTTTGAACATCGTGTGCAATACCTACTATGGGAGTATTCTATCTGTCCTTAGTTTGAAAATCTTTATAAAACTTTTTATAAATATATGTTGAACTAGCTTCTGCCAGCGACTTCGCGTTAGATTTGGACTTTGTGCAAAGAGAGAAAGAAATAATAAACACCAGCACATCAAATTATCTAAACCAGTGGTTCTTAACCTTTTTGACATGAGGGACCACTTTAACTAAATTTTGTCTTGCCGGGGACCACCTCATCGGTTTACCTAAATTAGCACTCATTTCTTTATATTTATTTAAAAAAAAAATCTGAATTTTTGGGTCAGTTCTACTCAAAGCTAAACGCATGTCGGCAGTTGTGTAGGTAAGCAAATGTAAATAAAGAAAATCTTGCCTATGTAGTTTCCAAATGCGCGAGCGAAGCGAGCGCAAAATTTTTATCGGACTTAAACCAAATATTACGTAAAATGTAGCCCAAACGTACTTAACTTTTTGTTTGTTGACAAATGCAATTGCAGTGCATCGCGTACTAGCGTTGACATCGGACGCGCCTGCACCGTACGCAGAAATTATTATTTATAATTTCGGCCGATGAATGTAAGCACGTCGAAGCCTAGACGTGTTTACTCGGCTGCCGTAAAGCAAATTCCCGTTCAACGGCAACCTAAGGCTATTGTGGGAACTCAGAGTTACCCTGAAGTAACCCAAGGAACGGTTCATCCTGAACCAACCAAAGGGAAGGCTGATGCAGATGGTTTCATAAGGGTGGAGAGGAAGAAGAAGAAGCCATCAAGTCGGAATCAATACGGAACTGCATTGACGGGTCCAAACATGCTGCTGCGCCCCGCTATTCCTACGACGCAGTTGTATGTTTCGCGATTACATCACTCCACGAAGGTCGAGGAGATCGTGGAGTATATTCGAGTGAAGACCAACTGGACTTTGAGAGTCGAGAAGTTAGAGTCGAGTCATAACACGAACTTTAAATCGTTTGTGGTACGTGTGCCGACTCAGCATCTCGACTTGTTTCAAGAACAGTTTTGGCCGAAGGGTGTCGTGTTCCGGCGATTCCGCGGGAGGTTACGCGACACTACGAAGTGTAACACGAGACCGCTTACTCGTGTCAATACGTAGTTTGTAGTTGTTTTTATTTTTGTATGTATTAGTTTATAAGTATTGATATGTCATTTATTTATGTATTGTATTTGCTATGGGCCCTAGTTGCCTGAAATAAAGGAACAAATAAAATAAATAAATAAATAAATGCAAAAATAAGGGCATATAGTTTCTGAATACGCTAGCGAAGCGAGCGCGAAATTTTAATTATTTTTTAAGACTCAAAACCAAAATTACGTAAAATGTAGCCCAAACATACATTTTCATGAATGGGGAGACTAGGTACGACACACCCGATATGCGTCCATGCGAAAACCCCCGCTCGCAATTATAAGTCGATAAAAATTAAGTTAGATAACGTATAGCAACGTCGCGAAGCTAAGCTTCGCGGATCACTTGGAAAGCCTCCAGGGACCACCTGTGGTCCGCGGACCACCGGTTAAGAACCACTGATCTAAACCTATGCATACCTACTACTACTTCACCTAGAAATAAATAAAATGTAAACTATTAATAATTTGTAATTTGAACGAATATTTAAACAGTACCAAAATAACTAATGCTTACATCTATACTTATAATAAATCTGTACAGAGGTCAATTCTGTACATTGAAGATATTTTCAAAATTACTATTAGGGTGCGTCCACATCTGGCGAATGCGCCGCGAATGCGCAGCACGCGAGCCGATCGCGAGCTGTCCGCGAGCTGCGCGCGTGCATTTTTGTTCGTGCGCCGCTTCTGCACCGCCCGCGCGCAGCTCGCGCGCGACCTAAGCGCCGCACGCGAGCGGCGCGCAGGCGGCGCGCGACGTCTGCCATCTTCGATAGTACTGAGCCAATATACGGAACTGTAAGGGCGAGAACTGATTGCGCGCAGATCGCGCGCCGCTCGCGCGCTCTATACGAGCCTTGCGTGAGTTGCGCTAAAGAGGCGCACCGAACTGTTGCAGTGACTGCACGCGCGCAGCTCGCGGACAGCTCGCGATCGGCTCGCGTGCTGCGCATTCGCGGCGCATTCGCCAGATGTGGACGCACCCTAAGGGAGTGATTAGTGATCGATACTGACGCCAAAAATGCAATCAGTAAATTTTTTGTCTGTCTGTGTGTCTGTATGTTCGTTATGGAAACAAAAACTACTTGACGGATTTCAACGAAACTTGGTACAACGATTCTTCATACTCCTGGCCGGTATTAGTAGGAAGTAGGATTCCGGCCCGCTCCGGCTTCGCACGGAGTAACAGTATTTTGCCCACTATTTAATGTAGTTTATACTATGTATGTAGTAATTCAGCGTCGTTCAGTAAGCTTGTATCGTTATCAAATGGGTCATTTGCAGTGCTGATTATTTTATTATAGGTTCATACTCGACTTATCGCGAAGGACGTCTAGAAATCCTTTTGCTGAAAGTAGAGCATTGATAACGGTCAAGTTTCTCCAAGTAATGTAGTTTCCGAGTAAATAATCATTCACAATACCTAACTGTTTCCCGAAGTTTCATCCACGTCCCGGTGGAAGTAACCGTAGCCCGTAGTGCAGTTTCTTAACGGTGAAAAAAAATCGAACATAAAAATCTTTTGTTTTGATATTTTTAGACTGGTTTTATAGGTATCATTGCGTGCAAGTATTTAATGCTGCTAAGGAAAAGCCGCTCTAGTTTACCAAAAAGGAAATGAAACAATATAAATAATTATGTAATTACATTTATTATCATACCATAAATATATAACATCCATGATTTGTTACATTTGATTCTTAATTCTATATACACAATAATTTACTTAAGTACATACAATACAATCGTAACTTTTACTTGTTAATGATATGGTGCGAGATTAAACCGGAGAGTACATTGACTTGGCTGCCTACGTCACATTGTAGATTATTATCAAATATTCCACGAAGAACC